>NC_053389.1:147769393-148069393 GCF_905171765.1 Bufo bufo | reverse complement strand
GTATATGTCACTGTTTCTCAGAAATATACTCTCATAGCATTTTTCAAATCATTAATTTTTTTTTCTTTGTGGTGTCTTCTTCACAATGAATCACATAATTGTCACGCTATATACTCTATACAGAAAAAAACATGACACGGAACACCTAGAAACAATGTAATGCAATGCAGATTTATGCAGACCACCATCCACACAGAAGATGACCTGTAGCCTCAGCCCCAACCTTACTCTATATTCACACTATAGTATTCGTTTAGCTGTCCGGAAAATAAAGATACCGGCCATGAGCATCCCTCGCAGGCCCTATTAAGAAATGGCATGTTCTATAATTTGAAGAACCGCCACACGGATGCAGACAGCCACTGGATGACATTTGTGTGCTGTCCGCATTTTTTGCGGGCACGTAGAAATGTAAAAAAATGCGGATAGGAGGCGGACTGAAAATATGGTCATGTCACTGTACCCTAATCCAAATCTTGACTCCCTAAGGGGTCATGCACACGACAGTTTCTATTTTGCGGTCCACAAAAAAAATGGATCGACAAAAAAATACGGATGACGTACGCGTGCATTCCTTATTTTGCGGAACAGAACAGCCGGCCCCCAATAGAACAGTACTATCCTTGTCCGTTATGCGGACAATAATAGGACATGTTCTATTTTTTTGAAGAATGGACCTACGGAAACAGAATGCACACAAAGTAACTTTGAAAATATGGTTTCGCTTACAGTCCACAAAAAAACGGAACAGACATGGAAAGAAAATACGTTTCTGTGCATGAGCCCTAAGGCTGTATTCACATGCAGAATATTCTTATAAATCTGCATGGGCATGCAGAAAACAGTGTGCGTGCAGCCACAGCAACCCCATTCAGATGTACAGAACTCATTTTCAGTCACAGAAATTTTCACCATGAAATCTGCAGCGTGTGACTGTTCCCTAATACAGGTAATGTGATTCTTCCTTATCGGGTAATTATTTCTTCTACCCATTTGTCAGGAAGTGACATTACCGCTTTGCCAGGCAGAACATGACAGCAGTTATATGGCAGCTTTTACAGCAGGAGGTGAGGAGGTAACTCCGCCAGGTATTGCGGCTTGTAAGAGAATGATAGAAAGGAACGCACAAACACAACACAATGAAATACGGCAACAATTACCGCGCGCAGAACATAATGGGATCCTGGATATCCTTTTACACTTTGTTTATTCTGATCACAGACAATGTTGTTCTCCGGCTTCTTTCTGTAATGACTCTCGCAGTTATTAAGGTGAATTTCTTAGAGTGTGACGCTCGACTGTCATCATGGTTGCCTAATGGTTTCATGAATTCCAGGCAATGGTGTTTATTCTCTTAAAGGGACAGATGACTATTCATCTATTTATTATAGAGGATGCATTTACTATAAAACCGGATTATAGGTGAGGCAAATGGGGCAGATGCCCTGGGGCATCCACTATTCAAGACCCAAGACTGACCTAGGCCACATTAACATGGTCAGTATATTGCTTTATTATTTCTAAGCTAAATCCAGGAGTGAAACCTACAGAGAAAAAGTGTAGAGGAATGATTTGTGCTTCTGTGCTCTGGGTCTGCTCCTGGCAGTGGTGTAGTGTGGGAAGTCAGGGATTCAGTTGCCCTGTGCCCCAAACGGCAGGGGGCGCCAGAAAGCAAGATCGCTTCTTGAGCAGTCAATTTGTGAGATTGTGGAACAGCTCTGCCTGTATAATGTTTGTGCCTAAATTGTATTGAAACTGTCATTTGGCATTCCGGGCACTAGAGGCCACTGTTTTGCAGCTACAACCAGCACACTCTGGGATTTGCATATGTAAAGCAGGTGATGACTCATGCAGGCTGCTTCTGAGTGAACCAGGAAGTCTGAGCTGATCTAACATGATGGAAGGATTGTTCTGTGAGAGACTGAATCCGATTCCATCCTGACTTGCGGATGTCCGGGAGTGAATGGACACGCAGAGGAAGGAGAGTAGATGTTGTCCCCTTACTGGATCCGGCTCTTTGAAAGAGAGATTGTCCCAGGGAGACCATTTACAGCGTGTGGACAGAAGTCTTATTATCAAGCAAGGCCGCACGGTTGCTGAGAGGTTGGTGGCCATCCCGGGTAAGCAGCATCCTCGGGCCCAGAACAGTCGTAGGTCAGTACACCTGGTTACTGATTCAATTATATTGTGTGGCGCCTGAAGTAACAGAGACTAGCCTAGGCCTTGAATTAGTTAGATAGTTAGGGTTATATGTTTTGCTAGGCCTTACTGTACTGGACTGCGGCGCAGTAATTGACTTGCAGGCTCTGCAGCGTCTGCCACCGGCTAGGTGTGTCCTCTGTAGCGGCATAGCATGACTTGCAGGCTCTGCTGTGTGCACCATCGGGCTAGGCCTGTCCCTCGGACAGGGATGGTGACTGCGGGCCTGGGGGATAACTTAGTCTGTGTATACTTGTATTGTTATGTTATTACTATTGTCAAAGTAAAGTCTCTGTTCTTGCATATAAAGCTGGTGTCAGTGTCGCTTTTCTTGTCTGTGACTTCGCTGTATCCTGGTGAGCCCACCCCGGTACACGGCTTACAAGTTTAATGAGGGGCACTAGAGACTATGGCTCTCGTCCCTTCCATTCTGCCTCATAGGCCTCAGGCCACTAGGATGATAGTAAAGGAATCTAAGATGTGTGTGTGATAAACTCCACAGAGACAAGACGAAGCTGAAAGAAGGTATCATGGCGCTCATATCTCCAAATGGATTAGATGAGGAAAGAGTCTACATCATAGGAGACATCAATAGATGGAGAAGGTTTGGATTGAGAATTTAGCCCATATTGCTGCAGCCCGGCCCCGAACCTCAGGTCACGCTGTGTCTGTTCTGAAGTCTAGGGCCTCCCAACCATTTACTACACTGTTTGTACTCAGAGAGTTATCACTGTGTTATCTGTGGTGTTACATAGGACTGCAGGTGGTGGCATGTACAACATTATCTGTAAAAAGGGCCGTGTCCATAGGTTAGGGGGAAGGGGCGCAATACTAGCTTGCTGTCAACTCACAGTAAGCCACTGGCTCTTGCTATTATCTTCCAAATACCAAAAGTTTTGATCGGTAGAGGTCTGAACGCTAAGACTCCCACTCGAATGAGGGGAGAGAAGTGTTCAATAGAGAGTCTACATGCCCATCTCTTGCAGCGAAGTGAGACATCACGCAATGCGACCAGTTCTTTCCCTTCTTACTAGTGATTGGTGGTCTCAGCACCCAGACCCCCACCGATCTAAACTTTTGATATGTTTCTATGATATATTAAAAGTTTTTCTTTCCGTGTCTGTTCCGTGTTTTTTTTTCAGACCGTATACGGAACCATTCATTTCAATGGGTCCGCCAAAAAAAGGAAGTTACTCCATCTGCATTCCGTTTTCGATTGTCTGTATAGCCGTTCCGCAAAAAAGTAGTGCATGTCCTATTATTGTCTGCAAATCACGGTCCGAGGCACCATTCAAGTCAATGGGTCCGCAAAAAATACAGAATGCACACGGAACACATCCGTATGTCATCCGTATTTCATCAGTATTTTGCGGATCCATACTGTAGAAATGCTATGCCCAGCCAATATTGCTCGTGTGTTTGGTGATTAATAAGTAACTGTTTCTGTATAAGATCCGCCAAAAACTGATCAAATATGGAAACCATATGGATATGTTTTGTGCAATAACGGAACGGAAGAGGACTTAAATCAGAGAAAAAAAACTCAGATACGGAACAACGGATCAGTGAAAAACGGACCGCAAAACAACAACGGTCGTGTGCATAAGTCCTAAAACAGGGAAAAAAGTATTCTACAAAAATTAATTTTATGGCATTTAGAATATTTTTTTATAAACTCCTTGAAATGGTCATGTACACTTTAAAAAAAAAAAAAAAAAAAAAAGCTAAACAACCTAATTGACAAGTAATTGCTCCAAAAAGTCTACATGAAGATTGGTGGATGCAGGGGGGCAGTAATTTAGCTGTCAGCATTGTGCATGGCTCTCATTGAAAGCCTGTAAGAACATGTAGAGACAGGATCCATTAGGAGCCGCACCTCTCTTGTCTGACATCAAAGGAACAGAAGAAAACGAAGTTCTCTCTAAACAAGTTGCCTCTGTTCTCTGTCAGGATTGATTAATTGTTCCTTAACCATCTTGTTTTTTTGCACCTTGTTAAATGTCTTTTACTTTACTTATCGCTCGATCTTATCCGAGACCATTAAATATTACTTAAATGCTAAAAAAATCTTGAGAGTGGGAAAATCAATTATATGGATGAGCGGTTTCTACAGGATCTTCAGCATATGAAGAACAACCTGCAGTTTCACCTGTGTCAAAAATAGAAGTTGCAAATCACTTCAGAAAGGAAATTCTAACTGCCAGGATTGATAATCTGCAGACCGCCCATCAGTAGATATCATGTGACAATAGAATACTAACTCAAGGGGTTGTCTACATAATTATTTTCCATGAGCTCTTTCAGGCATATGGAGGTTATAGAAAGGGATGTTAAAGCAACCCTCCGGTTCAAGAAGAAAAGACTGGGAAATGAGCAGAACACTTACCTGATGACCTCTTTTTCGTTGTTTTAGCTGCAGATCCGCTGATTCCCAGGCTCCTCTTCTGTGATCTGAAATGGCCACACTGCTTTTCAGTCTACCTTATGGATACTGTGTATTTAGTAGTCCAAGAGTAAGACACTTCCAGCTATCTTTGGATTGTAAGGAGTGCTGGCCAATCCAAGAGCAGGGCTGGACAAGCAGGAAGTGTCTCGGACTTCTGATACACAGTATGCATCAGGTAGTCTGAGAAGTAGTGCAGTCATCTTGGATGGCAGGAGAGGAGCCTGAAAATTGGAAAATCTGCAACTATAAAGCTGAAACGGAGGAGGTCACCATGTAAGTGTTCTGTTAGTTCACGTTTCAGAGACCCATTTTTAAAGAATTGGTGCCACCAGATACTAGAACCTCTTAGAGTTTCCTGTTGGCATCACAGTACGATGACTGTTCCATTGACACTTGACTACCATTTCTCAGTCACTGCTGCAGCCAACCATTGGCTTGTTGGAGTAACATGGCCACAGACAACATGTCATCGCTACATCTGCATTCCTTAGAGCCATGGCCCTGCATTATGCACCAATTATATACAGCCACCTCTCCATTGGGAACTTCAGCATTATAAATGCCAAATGACTATACAGAGTCCAGAAATAGATAATACAGCATAAGAGGGCATTCACATGACCGTAGTTTCAGCTACAAAGTCTTGTCGCCATTAAGCAATTTTAAGTCGCATTGGCGACCATTTTGGTTGCCATCTGGAGCCCTGTATTATATAATATTTGTTTATATCTTAGGAGATTATGAAGATGACAATAAAAAAAAATCTTCGTGAAGAAGCCACCCAACATGGAGTCCCGTGTGGTTTAATTTTTATTTTTTAGTATCCATGGAACTTGTTAATTTGTTTACCCTTAGTCTGCTTGAATAACTGTGCATAGATTGCGGAACAAATTTGGATGGCACTGTAATCTATTATAACAGATGTCAGATGCGGTACCATTCATTTCAACAGGGCTGCAAAAGATCTGGACAGCAAAAAAATAGAACATGTCCAATTCGTGTCCATTTTACAGATGAGGATAGGCATTTCTAAAAAAGGGCAGGACTTGCTGATCTGCAAAATGTGCAACGTACAGGGCCAATATTCGTGTTTTGCGGATCTGCAATTTGCTTACCGCAAAATGGATATGGTGGTGTAAATGCCCCCTTAGAGCCACAAATAATGCCTTTGGCATGGGTGCATCTAAGGAGATACAGAGAAAGCCGTTGCATCTAGAGCCTACATAAGAAGACACCAGTATTATAAGCATACTTACCAAGTCTTCACAGGTGGCATCCAGAAGGGGTTTGGGTATTGACAAGACCATTACCTCACACTTCATCTTCTTGGTATGGACACCTCCCCTTTTCATGGCACGCCCCCTCAATACACGCTTGTGCACCGGGCTGAGCCTGATGACGCAGCATCCTAATGTCACATACAGTTAAAGTTGATTGAAAGCTGCCTTCCCGAAGAAAGCATCCCACCATGTGACTCCCCGGAGATTTTTCAGCTCTTCCAGGAGTCTAGGAGTTCTCCCTTTTTTCTAGGGACATTCTGGAAGAATTGGCACATGTTACAGATGTAGCAGGGTTAACACTCAAACGCTTAACTCAAATTTCTTAACTCATCATGTTATCTTGAAACAAAAGCCATTGGAAAGCAATTGAAGGTGTTTGCTTAACGCATTTAGTTTAGATAACACATCTCATAAAGCATGAGTGTAAACTCTACTACATCTGTATATGTGGGGACCTTTCACTTGGGCCCAGGAGGTTCTAGTTATGCGTCTAGGGAACAAGTTGACCATGCAATGTCCTTCTCTGGATAAACAGTTTGTTTAAATAGTCAGACCCTCCAAATTCATGGCATATATTATTGATATTCCATACATATCTATGGTGGGAATTCTCTAAACTGCTGCAGGATCTGCTCCTCTTCAATTTTATTTTTTAACACAACCTCAGTGCCTCAGGTATCAATTTATTTGCCATTGATATCGTCTTCTCTAGGTATCAACCACATCTTAGGAACTTCCAACTGAGATTTTCTTTGACAATTGACTGTTTCCATCCTGGAAAGATCTATAATTGAATTTATCAGCTGCTATTAAATCCTTTTTGTAATTTTCCAGTATTTTACTGCCTGCCTGGAATCTCAATCGAGGTCTGCCAGTTGACGTCCATAAACCTTTCTTTCAACTTACACAAAATTCCAATCAAGACAGTAACAATGGGCGCAGCACTCTAGAACATGATTTGTTCCGCTTGCCAGGTAAGTGAATTATAGTCTCTTTTGTATCAATAACCTTATTTTTTTATTGAGGCAAAACAGACCCGAGGATCCTGATAGATGGGAAATGCTAATGAGTGATTTTGACGAAGCAGACACGGCCTCAAGGTTTTCTTATTCTTTATAGAAGCCAACTTAGAGATGTTACACACAAAGGAGCTTCACAATGAATGAATTGTTTTTCCAACAAATTGGCATTTATTCATATTAAGAGACTGCGATTTCAGCTGTACTAGTATAGACGCTCCTACAGAAACTGCCATATACAGCCTCCAATTGGCTAAATCAGGAGCAAAAAAGATATTTATCAACATTCTTTATTAAATTCAGAAAGTGTTCCTACAGTAGATATTTCGGCGTCACTGAGCTGGTAAATAAAATAGAATATTTTTCTTTGCTATGAAAACTGATAGGTAAACCTTAAATAGAAGAAAATCACACGACTAAATTGCTATAGTCAAAGCCTTATATTGACATCGGTGACCAAACGTAAAGAGACAATTCACATGAAATAGGTGACCGAAATTAAAACGTAACATTTATTCTATAGGTTACTAAAAGATATGAGCCCAAGAAAATGTATATTAAGTGATTCACTAAATTAACTACAATCGCACCACAAAGGTGCAAACTGTGATAAGCATACCAAAGTCTAAGGCATGCCAGAAACATGAAAATAGGGACTTTAGGGAATAAGCCGTTGATTTGCGAAACAGGTTCCTTGAAAAAGGATACCCTGACCCCATTTTAAAGATAGCCTTTAAGAGAGCTCATGAAAGCAATAGGACGGAATTACTGCATCCCAAAACTAAAACTATCGAGACTAACAAAATTCGCCTGATAGGCACTTTTGACACAGCAGCAAAAGAAGTGAGATCGGTCCTAAATAAATATTGGGGCATCTTACAATTGGATCATTAACAAGGTTATCTAAGAAAGACCTCAATTCACTTATCGTAGGGGACGCAGCCTACAGAATCGTTTGGTGCACAGCAACTTTAGCGAGGCACCATTAAAAATGTACACATGGCTTCAACCACCCATTGGATGCTTTTGCTGCAGTGGCTGAGTAGCCTGCACATACATTACCCAGAGACGGCTTTTCGCCAGCAGAGTCACGAGTAAATAATATACCATCAGACATTTTATAAATTGTAGAACAAAGGGGGTTATCTATAAAGCGACCTGTGGTTGTGGTCTCGAATATATTGGGAAGACCACCATGGAACTGCACAGGCGAATTGGTGAGCATTTGAGTGACTTGAGACATAAAAAAGACACCCGTTTGGCTAAACATATTGAAATTGAACATGGTGGAGACTTTTCCAAACTTAGATTCATGGGTATTGAGGCTGTCCAGCCACTCAAGAGAGGGGGTTATTGGGACAAAAAAAATACTCCAACGAGAAACTTGGTGTATCTTTGAATTAAAAACAGCCCACCCCATGGGTCTAAATGGACAACTACTATTTGGTTGCTATATATAATTTACTTTATACCTATATTATATCCTTACTTTATACCTATATTATATCCTACTCCTACATTGACCTACTTTGTGGAGCTTTCTCCCATCAGTCCATATTTATCTGGGTGTATGTCTTAATATATATATATTCATATCTCTATTTATTTATATCTATGTATGCTTTTAGATCCACTATTAACATCTATACTTGTAACTTCTCTTTACAACTTTGAGCCAATGGAGCTGCTCCTTGCATTTTTCAAAGCTATGATATATATCTTCACCCGTGTCTGAACTTAGAACCTGCTGAATTCCAATTAAAACCTCAGTGCCTTGAGCGGTAACTTTTTTATCTATCGCACGCTCGGCATACTATTATACCTGTAATAGGGTGGAGTTGTAGCGGGAGGTAAATTGATCTCAATCGCCTCCCTCAACACCGCCCATGTATCCGCCCATCTCTGACCTCATGGAAGTGGGCGTCTCTTCACCTTGAGGATACTCTCTTCTGATCATGTGGAGACTGGTCATGTGATCGCTCATGTGATGCATTGGGGCGGAACTGCGCGGACCGGCGCACCTTTAAAAAGCTACTGTCACGAGGGTATCAAGAGCCACGTCTGACTCCGTTATACCCGGGGTCAGGAGGTCGCAGCGGGTGGCTGCGCGCTCTATATCTAAAGATCACGTTGTTTCTTAGTGATTGTTTTCTGTGTTTGCCTTGCTATCCTTTTTGTCTCAATCTGGGATCCGTAGCTTCTCCTCCTCAGCTGTTTCTTGTCTGCCACTCCCAACCTCCTTATATTCTCCCCTCACTCTTCTCTAGTTGCCAGTTATAGAGCTTCCTGCCTGGACATCTATACTGACCCACTGGAGTTGTGAATCCTGGTTGTCGTTCCAGAGTGCTACCCTCCGGATCCCTGTTGGGCTTCTTGTTGTCTCCTGTTGTCGCCCATCTGGGATTATATGTTGAGTTTGTATTGTCTGTCCTTCCCTTGGTGTTTTCCTTTAGAGCTAGTGGTGCGGACTAGTGTTCCCACCGCCCTGTTCACTATCTAGGGCTCAGCTTAGGGAAAGCCAGGGCTTTAGGCACGTGATCGGCGTACGGGTGAGGAACCCGTCTAGGGACGTCAGGGCAACCAGGTGCCAGCCGCTAGGTGAGTCAGGGGTCACCACCTTCCCTCTCACTTGGGCAGGGCCTTCCTTATTCCCTCCCTCTGCGTCACGTATGTGATAGTCACGCCGACCGTGATATTATAACTGGCCTTTACTTTTTGAGAAAAAAAAAATAAAAAAATTTTTGTTGTTTTTTTTTTCTCTACTTAGAATCCAATATGGATCCTATTGCTGCCTTGGCAAAACAGCTTCAAGGCCTGTCTTTGGAGGTGGCAGGATTGAAGTCGTCTGTCCTCCAACAACAGCAGCAAATGCAGCAGACCGCACCCCCAGCGGTTGCTATGGGTAACCAGGTAGTTACAGAACCCAAGGTTGTTCTTCCTGACAGATTTTCTGGGGGAAGGGACAAATTTGCGACATTCCGTGAGGCCTGCAAATTATACTTTAAGTTGCGCCCTTACTCCTCAGGTAATGAAGAACAGCGGGTAGGGATTGTCATTTCCCTGCTTCAGGGGGACCCACAATCCTGGGCGTTCTCGTTACCCCCTGGTTCCCAGGCTCTCCGGTCAGTGGAGGGATTTTTTGGGGCTTTGGGTCTCATATATGATGACCCTGACCGAGTCGCCCTGGCTGAGTCGAGGTTACGGAGACTCCTACAGGGAGATCGGTCAGCAGAGGAATATTGCTCAGAGTTCCGTAGGTGGGCTACGGATACTCAGTGGAACGACCCGGCTCTCAGGAGTCAGTTCTGCTCTGGGTTATCTGAAAGGGTTAAGGATGCACTGGCGCTGTATGAGACCCCCCTTTCCCTTGATGCTGTTATGTCCCTCTCTATCAGAATAGATAGGCGTCTTAGGGAGAGATCGAAAATTCCTGAGCAATTGGTTACCTCTCCCAAGCAACAATTAGTCTGTACTGACTTAGATGAGCCTATGCAGCTAGGCGGAACTTCTCGTCAGGTCCGTCCTCCTGAGGTTCGCCGTAGGGGGGGGGGCTTGTTTTTTCTGTGGGGGGAAGGGTCATTTCATTAATGTCTGTCCCTCCTTTCTCAAAAACAAAAGACCGTCGGAAAACTACTAACCCCAGGCTGTGCGGAGGATGTCAGCCGGGGGGTATACGTTTCCTCCATACGAACATCTCAATTTGTGTTACCAGCGGTTATTGTTTTTGGTGTTAAGACGGAGTCTATTTCTTTTTTTCTAGACAGTGGAGCAGGGGTAAATTTGATAGATGCCCATTTTGCCCGCACTATGGGTTTGTCTCTCTGTACGCTGCAGAGACCTATTCCCGTATTCGCTATAGATTCGGCTCCTCTGTCTCAGAGAAACCTCACCCACATTGTTCATAATTTACACCTTCGGGTAGGGGACCACCATAATGAGTGTCTTTCATGTTACGTTCTGGAGGGCCTTCCCTCTCCTGTGGTATTGGGTCTTCCCTGGTTGGTAGCGCACAATCCAGTGGTGTATTGGCAGGCCAGGGAGATATTGGAGTGGAGTGAGCATTGCAGAGAGAATTGCTTAAATAACAATTGCTTAATCGCCTCCATAGCTTCCCTACCTACATTTATTTCGGACTTTGAGGACGTTTTTTCTGAAAAGGGTTGTCAGAAGCTACCACCTCATCGTCCTTATGATTGCCCGGTTAACCTGATTCCCGGTGCAAAATTACCCAAGTCCAGGTTGTATAATCTTTCGGGTCCCGAGAGACAAGCCATGAAAGATTATATCTCCGAGAGTCTGGCTAAGGGACACATCAGACCCTCTTCTTCACCCGTGGCTGCAGGGTTTTTCTTTGTTAAAAAGAAAGATGGGGGCCTGCGTCCTTGCCTAGATTTCCGTGAGCTAAACCAGATAACCATCCGAGACCCATACCCTCTTCCTCTCATTCCTGACCTTTTTAATCAGATTGCGGGTGCTAGGTGGTTCTCCAAACTTGATCTTAGGGGTCCTACAATCTGATTCGTATCAGGGAAGGGGATGAGTGGAAGACAGCTTTTAACACCCCTGAGGGGCATTATGAAAATCTAGTTATGCCTTTCGGTCTGACCAATGCCCCCGCTGTCTTCCAACATTTCGCTAATGATATTTTTAGTCATCTCATCGGCAGGTTTGTAGTCATATACCTAGATGATATCTTAATTTATTCGGCTGATCTGAAAACACATGAGGTGCATGTCAGGCAAGTACTGCAGGTCCTACGGACGAATAAATTATATGCGAAAATTGAAAAATGTGTCTTCGCCGTTCAGGAAATACAGTTCCTGGGATATCTATTATCTGCTTCAGGTTTCCGTATGGATCCTGGGAAGGTCCAGGCAATTTTAGATTGGGATCTTCCTGAGAACCTTAAAGCCCTACAACGGTTTTTGGGTTTCGCAAATTTCTATAGAAAGTTCATTAAAAATTATTCAGTGATCGTTAAACCCCTTACCGACATGACTAGGAAGGGGACTGATTTTTCTAAATGGTCTGACGCCGCTAAAAATGCATTTTCCTCTCTAAAAGAGAGGTTTACATCGGCACCTGTTCTAATTCAACCTGATGTCTCCCAGCCTTTTATTGTTGAGGTAGATGCGTCAGAGGTGGGAGTGGGGGCTGTATTGTCTCAGGGTCCGTCTCCTGGCAAATGGCGCCCTTGCGCTTTCTTTTCCAAAAAATTATCTTCTGCAGAGAAGAACTATGATGTTGGAAATAGGGAACTGTTGGCGATTAAGCTGGCGCTTGAAGAGTGGCGTCACTTCTTAGAGGGAGCAATCCACCCCGTCACGGTGATTACGGATCACAAAAACCTTCTGTACCTAGAATCGGCTAAGCGTCTCACCCCTAGACAAGCTAGGTGGTCGCTATTCTTTACCAGATTTAACTTTGTAATCACCTATCGTCCTGGGGCAAAAAATACCAAGGCAGACGCGTTATCTCGTAGTTTCCCTGGAGGGGGTAATGCTAGTGATCCGGTACCTATTTTACAAAGAGGAGTGGTTGTCTCTGCTGTACACTCTGTTCTAGAGGGAAAGGTGTTAGAGGCCCAGGGGGACGCCCCGGCCTCTTGCCCCTCAGAGAAATTGTTTGTACCGTTAAACCTGCGTCTTGAATTATTAAAAGAACATCATAATTCGGCACTTGCTGGGCACCCGGTTAGTAAAGCAACCTTGGAGCTATTATCTCGTCGTTTTTGGTGGCCAAGGTTGCGTCAGGATGTAATGGATTTCGTGTCTACTTGCTCTACTTGTGCACGCGCGAAAGTCTCTCATACACGTCCAGCAGGGTCTTTATTGCCTCTTTTTATCCCCAATAGGCCATGGACACATCTGTCAATGGATTTCATCACTGACTTACCGTTGTCTGCGGGTAAAACAGTTATTTTGGTAGTAGTAGACAGGTTTAGCAAAATGGTACACTTTATTGCGCTACCCGCACTTCCTAATGCTAAAACTCTTGCTCAGGTGTTTATCAGTGAAATCGTGAAGCTTCACGGGGTCCCTTCCGATGTGGTTTCGGATCGGGGAACCCAGTTTATTTCTAAGTTTTGGAAAGCTTTTTGTTCCCGTTTGGGGGTACACTTGTCCTTTTCCTCAGCTTTCCATCCTCAGTCGAATGGACAGACTGAGCGTACCAACCAAAACCTAGAAACATATTTAAGGTGTTTTGTGTCTGAAAACCAAGAGTTGTGGTCATCATATTTACCGTTAGCTGAGTTTGCCATAAATAATCATTATCAGGAGTCCACTGGCAAGTCACCATTCCTTGGTGCATACGGTTTTCATCCCCAATTTTGTACTTTCAAAGAGGGGGGGTCTTCTGGGGTTCCCGAAGAGGAAAGGTTTTCTTCATCTCTTTCTTCGGTATGGCAGAAGGTGCAAGTTAACTTGAAAAAGATGAGTGGTAAATATAAATGCATGGCCGATAAGAAACGGTCGCCAGGTCCGGACCTAGGGGTGAATGACTATGTGTGGTTGTCTACTAGGAATATTAAGTTGAAGGTTCCCTCTTGGAAACTGGGCCCTAGGTTCATTGGTCCTTATAAAATAGTAGCCGTCATTAACCCTGTGGCTTTTCGCCTGGAGCTACCTCAGACTTTTAAGATCCATAACGTCTTCCATAAATCGTTACTCAAGAAGTATGTTCCACCTCTAGAACCATCACCGCTGCCACCTCCTCCTGTTATTGTGGATGGTAATCTGGAGTTTCAAATAGCCAGAATTGTTGATTCTCGTCGGGTCCGCCGCTCTCTTCAGTATCTGGTGCATTGGAGGGGTTACGGTCCCGAGGAAAGAATGTGGGTTCCAGCGTCAGAGGTAAACGCCAACAGGTTAATTCAGGCTTTCCATGCCTCTCATCCGGAGAGACCTGGTCCTGAGTGTCCGGAGGCCCCTCGTGAAAGGGGGGGTACTGTCACGAGGGTATCAAGAGCCACGTCTGACTCCGTTATACCCGGGGTCAGGAGGTCGCAGCGGGTGGCTGCGCGCTCTATATCTAAAGATCACGTTGTTTCTTAGTGATTGTTTTCTGTGTTTGCCTTGCTATCCTTTTTGTCTCAATCTGGGATCCGTAGCTTCTCCTCCTCAGCTGTTTCTTGTCTGCCACTCCCAACCTCCTTATATTCTCCCCTCACTCTTCTCTAATTGCCAGTTATAGAGCTTCCTGCCTGGACATCTATACTGACCCACTGGAGTTGTGAATCCTGGTTGTCGTTCCAGAGTGCTACCCTCCGGATCCCTGTTGGGCTTCTTGTTGTCTCCTGTTGTCGCCCATCTGGGATTATATGTTGAGTTTGTATTGTCTGTCCTTCCCTTGGTGTTTTCCTTTAGAGCTAGTGGTGCGGACTAGTGTTCCCACCGCCCTGTTCACTATCTAGGGCTCAGCTTAGGGAAAGCCAGGGCTTTAGGCACGTGATCGGCGTACGGGTGAGGAACCCGTCTAGGGACTTCAGGGCAGCCAGGTGCCAGCCGCTAGGTGAGTCAGGGGTCACCACCTTCCCTCTCACTTGGGCAGGGCCTTCCTTATTTCCTCCCTCTGCGTCACGTATGTGATAGTCACGCCGACCGTGATATTATAACTGGCCTTTACTTTTTGAGAAAAAAAATAAATAATTTTTTTTGTTGTTTTTTTTTTCTCTACTTAGAATCCAATATGGATCCTATTGCTGCCTTGGCAAAACAGCTTCAAGGCCTGTCTTTGGAGGTGGCAGGATTGAAGTCGTCTGTCCTCCAACAACAGCAGCAAATTCAGCAGACCGCACCCCCAGCGGTTGCTATGGGTAACCAGGTAGTTACAGAACCCAAGGTTGTTCTTCCTGACAGATTTTCTGGGGGAAGGGACAAATTTGCGACATTCCGTGAGGCCTGCAAATTATACTTTAAGTTGCGCCCTTACTCCTCAGGTAATGAAGAACAGTGGGTAGGGATTGTCATTTCCCTGCTTCAGGGGGACCCACAATCCTGGGCGTTCTCGTTACCCCCTGGTTCCCAGGCTCTCCGGTCAGTGGAGGGATTTTTTGGGGCTTTGGGTCTCATATATGATGACCCTGACCGAGTCGCCCTGGCTGAGTCGAAGTTACGGAGACTCCTACAGGGAGATCGGTCAGCAGAGGAATATTGCTCAGAGTTCCGTAGGTGGGCTACGGATACTCAGTGGAACGACCCGGCTCTCAGGAGTCAGTTCTGCTCTGGGTTATCTGAAAGGGTTAAGGATGCACTGGCGCTGTATGAGACCCCCCTTTCCCTTGATGCTGTTATGTCCCTCTCTATCAGAATAGATAGGCGTCTTAGGGAGAGATCGAAAATTCCTGAGCAATTGGTTACCTCTCCCAAGCAACAATTAGTCTGTACTGACTTAGATGAGCCTATGCAGCTAGGCGGAACTTCTCGTCAGGTCCGTCCTCCTGAGGTTCGCCGTAGGGGGGGGCTTGTTTTTTCTGTGGGGGGAAGGGTCATTTCATTAATGTCTGTCCCTCCTTTCTCAAAAACAAAAGACCGTCGGAAAACTACTAACCCCAGGCTGTGCGGAGGATGTCAGCCGGGGGGTATACGTTTCCTCCATACGAACATCTCAATTTGTGTTACCAGCGGTTATTGTTTTTGGTGTTAAGACGGAGTCTATTTCTTTTTTTCTAGACAGTGGAGCAGGGGTAAATTTGATAGATGCCCATTTTGCCCGCACTATGGGTTTGTCTCTCTGTACGCTGCAGAGACCTATTCCCGTATTCGCTATAGATTCGGCTCCTCTGTCTCAGAGAAACCTCACCCACATTGATCATAATTTACACCTTCGGGTAGGGGACCACCATAATGAGTGTCTTTCATGTTACGTTCTGGAGGGCCTTCCCTCTCCTGTGGTATTGGGTCTTCCCTGGTTGGTAGCGCACAATCCAGTGGTGGATTGGCAGGCCAGGGAGATATTGGAGTGGAGTGAGCATTGCAGAGAGAATTGCTTAAATAACAATTGCTTAATCGCCTCCATAGCTTCCCTACCTACATTTATTTCGGACTTTGAGGACGTTTTTTCTGAAAAGGGTTGTCAGAAGCTACCACCTCATCGTCCTTATGATTGCCCGGTTAACCTGATTCCCGGTGCAAAATTACCCAAGTCCAGGTTGTATAATCTTTCGGGTCCCGAGAGACAAGCCATGAAAGATTATATCTCCGAGAGTCTGGCTAAGGGACACATCAGACCCTCTTCTTCACCCGTGGCTGCAGGGTTTTTCTTTGTTAAAAAGAAAGATGGGGGCCTGCGTCCTTGCCTAGATTTCCGTGAGCTAAACCAGATAACCATCCGAGACCCATACCCTCTTCCTCTCATTCCTGACCTTTTTAATCAGATTGCGGGTGCTAGGTGGTTCTCCAAACTTGATCTTAGGGGGGCCTACAATCTGATTCGTATCAGGGAAGGGGATGAGTGGAAGACAGCTTTTAACACCCCTGAGGGGCATTATGAAAATCTAGTTATGCCTTTCGGTCTGACCAATGCCCCCGCTGTCTTCCAACATTTCGTTAATGATATTTTTAGTCATCTCATCGGCAGGTTTGTAGTCATATACCTAGATGATATCTTAATTTATTCGGCTGATCTGAAAACACATGAGGTGCATGTCAGGCAAGTACTGCAGGTCCTACGGATGAATAAATTATATGCGAAAATTGAAAAATGTGTCTTCGCCGTTCAGGAAATACAGTTCCTGGGATATCTATTATCTGCTTCAGGTTTCCGTATGGATCCTGGGAAGGTCCAGGCAATTTTAGATTGGGATCTTCCTGAGAACCTTAAAGCCCTATAACAAAACAATAACAAACATAGGTGCACTCTGCAGTCTCACTAATTCTCAAACTGATTTTAAAATTGAGAGATTAGTCAACATGTCCTACGGTGTAGAACATGTCTTAAGCCCGGACACCACGACAAGGTTTCTCAAGTAGCCCGGGACCCTACACTCTCCTACCTGAGCCATATGGGCTATATCAGCAAGTCTTGAGTGGGACTCACAGACTCCTCCCTCCTCCCATTGCAAGCATGGCCACATGCTGGAGGTAACTGGTGAGTTGTTTGCGAGTCGGCCCTATGCTCCTGTAATTTGCCCACTGGCTCCTGGTATTGCCCATATGGCTCAGGTAGGAGAGTGTAGGGTCCCGGGCTACTTGAGAAACCTTGTCGTGGTGTCCGGGCTTAAGACATGTTCTACACCGTAGGACATGTTGACTAATCTCTCAATTTTAAAATCAGTTTGAGAATTAGTGAGACTGCAGAGTGCACCTATGTTTGTTATTGTTTTGTTATATTGTTATATTAATTATCACATCCGCACTTGTTACCTTGTGTAGGATGTCTATTGTGGTACTTGTGGTTCGCCGCGGGCATCCTCCATTGTATGCATTTTGCTGGGGATTGCCATTAGCAACGGGCCACAAGTGCAGGATTTGCTCCCCTATATATATGCACAACTGCATGTGGGTTTGAGCAGCTCCTGCTGATGCCAACCTGTCTTCTTAGTTTGTATATATAGATTCCTGGAGGTGTATAAACTCCTATTTAAATGTGCCTGTTTTCCATCTACAGGTCACATTTAGGTGCACCTGTGAAGCCTGGGCTATATCAGCAAGTCTTGAGTGGGACTCACAGACTCCTCCCTCCTCCCATTGCAAGCATGGCCACATGCTGGAGGTAACTGGTGAGTTGTTTGCGAGTCGGCCCTATGCTCCTGTAATTTGCCCACTGGCTCCTGGTATTGCCCATATGGCTCAGGTAGGAGAGTGTAGGGTCCCGGGCTACTTGAGAAACCTTGTCGTGGTGTCCGGGCTTAAGACATGTTCTACACCGTAGGACATGTTGACTAATCTCTCAATTTTAAAATCAGTTTGAGAATTAGTGAGACTGCAGAGTGCACCTATGTTTGTTATTGTTTTGTTATATTGTTATATTAATTATCACATCCGCACTTGTTACCTTGTGTAGGATGTCTATTGTGGTACTTGTGGTTCGCCGCGGGCATCCTCCATTGTATGCATTTTGCTGGGGATTGCCATTAGCAACGGGCCACAAGTGCAGGATTTGCTCCCCTATATATATGCACAACTGCATGTGGGTTTGAGCAGCTCCTGCTGATGCCAACCTGTCTTCTTAGTTTGTATATATAGATTCCTGGAGGTGTATAAACTCCTATTTAAATGTGCCTGTTTTCCATCTACAGGTCACATTTAGGTGCACCTGTGAAGCCTGGGCTATATCAGCAAGTCTTGAGTGGGACTCACAGACTCCTCCCTCCTCCCATTGCAAGCATGGCCACATGCTGGAGGTAACTGGTGAGTTGTTTGCGAGTCGGCCCTATGCTCCTGTAATTTGCCCACTGGCTCCTGGTATTGCCCATATGGCTCAGGTAGGAGAGTGTAGGGTCCCGGGCTACTTGAGAAACCTTGTCGTGGTGTCCGGGCTTAAGACATGTTCTACACCGTAGGACATGTTGACTAATCTCTCAATTTTAAAATCAGTTTGAGAATTAGTGAGACTGCAGAGTGCACCTATGTTTGTTATTGTTTTGTTATATTGTTATATTAATTATCACATCCGCACTTGTTACCTTGTGTAGGATGTCTATTGTGGTACTTGTGGTTCGCCGCGGGCATCCTCCATTGTATGCATTTTGCTGGGGATTGCCATTAGCAACGGGCCACAAGTGCAGGATTTGCTCCCCTATATATATGCACAACTGCATGTGGGTTTGAGCAGCTCCTGCTGATGCCAACCTGTCTTCTTAGTTTGTATATATAGATTCCTGGAGGTGTATAAACTCCTATTTAAATGTGCCTGTTTTCCATCTACAGGTCACATTTAGGTGCACCTGTGAAGCCTGGGCTATATCAGCAAGTCTTGAGTGGGACTCACAGACTCCTCCCTCCTCCCATTGCAAGCATGGCCACATGCTGGAGGTAACTGGTGAGTTGTTTGCGAGTCGGCCCTATGCTCCTGTAATTTGCCCACTGGCTCCTGGTATTGCCCATATGGCTCAGGTAGGAGAGTGTAGGGTCCCGGGCTACTTGAGAAACCTTGTCGTGGTGTCCGGGCTTAAGACATGTTCTACACCGTAGGACATGTTGACTAATCTCTCAATTTTAAAATCAGTTTGAGAATTAGTGAGACTGCAGAGTGCACCTATGTTTGTTATTGTTTTGTTATATTGTTATATTAATTATCACATCCGCACTTGTTACCTTGTGTAGGATGTCTATTGTGGTTCGCCGCGGGCATCCTCCATTGTATGCATTTTGCTGGGGATTGCCATTAGCAACGGGCCACAAGTGCAGGATTTGCTCCCCTATATATATGCACAACTGCATGTGGGTTTGAGCAGCTCCTGCTGATGCCAACCTGTCTTCTTAGTTTGTATAACCTTAAAGCCCTACAACGGTTTTTGGGTTTCGCAAATTTCTATAGAAAGTTCATTAAAAATTATTCAGTGATCGTTAAACCCCTTACCGACATGACTAGGAAGGGGACTGATTTTTCTAAATGGTCTGACGCCGCTAAAAATGCATTTTCCTCTCTAAAAGAGAGGTTTACATCGGCACCTGTTCTAATTCAACCTGATGTCTCCCAGCCTTTTATTGTTGAGGTAGATGCGTCAGAGGTGGGAGTGGGGGCTGTATTGTCTCAGGGTCCGTCTCCTGGCAAATGGCGCCCTTGCGCTTTCTTTTCCAAAAAATTATCTTCTGCAGAGAAGAACTATGATGTTGGAAATAGGGAACTGTTGGCGATTAAGCTGGCGCTTGAAGAGTGGCGTCACTTCTTAGAGGGAGCAATCCACCCCGTCACGGTGATTACGGATCACAAAAACCTTCTGTACCTAGAATCGGCTAAGCGTCTTACCCCTAGACAAGCTAGGTGGTCGCTATTCTTTACCAGATTTAACTTTGTAATCACCTATCGTCCTGGGGCAAAAAATACCAAGGCAGACGCGTTATCTCGTAGTTTCCCTGGAGGGGGTAATGCTAGTGATCCGGTACCTATTTTACAAAGAGAAGTGGTTGTCTCTGCTGTACACTCTGTTCTAAAGGGAAAGGTGTTAGAGGCCCAGGGGGACGCCCCGGCCTCTTGCCCCTCAGAGAAATTGTTTGTACCGTTAAACCTGCGTCTTGAATTATTAAAAGAACATCATAATTCGGCACTTGCTGGGCACCCGGGTAGTAAAGCAACCTTGGAGCTATTATCTCGTCGTTTTTGGTGGCCAAGGTTGCGTCAGGATGTAATGGATTTCGTGTCTACTTGCTCTACTTGTGCACGCGCGAAAGTCTCTCATACACGTCCAGCAGGGTCTTTATTGCCTCTTTTTATCCCCAATAGGCCATGGACACATCTGTCAATGGATTTCATCACTGACTTACCGTTGTCTGCGGGTAAAACAGTTGTTTTGGTAGTAGTAGACAGGTTTAGCAAAATGGTACACTTTATTGCGCTACCCGCACTTCCTAATGCTAAAACTCTTGCTCAGGTGTTTATCAGTGAAATCGTGAAGCTTCACGGGGTCCCTTCCGATGTGGTTTCGGATCGGGGAACCCAGTTTATTTCTAAGTTTTGGAAAGCTTTTTGTTCCCGTTTGGGGGTACACTTGTCCTTTTCCTCAGCTTTCCATCCTCAGTCGAATGGACAGACTGAGCGTACCAACCAAAACCTAGAAACATATTTAAGGTGTTTTGTGTCTGAAAACCAAGAGTTGTGGTCATCATATTTACCGTTAGCTGAGTTTGCCATAAATAATCATTATCAGGAGTCCACTGGCAAGTCACCATTCCTTGGTGCATACGGTTTTCATCCCCAATTTTGTACTTTCAAAGAGGGGGGGTCTTCTGGGGTTCCCGAAGAGGAAAGGTTTTCTTCATCTCTTTCTTCGGTATGGCAGAAGGTGCAAGTTAACTTGAAAAAGATGAGTGGTAAATATAAATGCATGGCCGATAAGAAACGGTCGCCAGGTCCGGACCTAGGGGTGAATGACTATGTGTGGTTGTCTACTAGGAATATTAAGTTGAAGGTTCCCTCTTGGAAACTGGGCCCTAGGTTCATTGGTCCTTATAAAATAGTAGCCGTCATTAACCCTGTGGCTTTTCGCCTGGAGCTACCTCAGACTTTTAAGATCCATAACGTCTTCCATAAATCGTTACTCAAGAAGTATGTTCCACCTCTAGAACCATCACCGCTGCCACCTCCTCCTGTTATTGTGGATGGTAATCTGGAGTTTCAAATAGCCAGAATTGTTGATTCTCGTCGGGTCCGCCGCTCTCTTCTGTATCTGGTGCATTGGAGGGGTTACGGTCCCGAGGAAAGAATGTGGGTTCCAGCGTCAGAGGTAAACGCCAACAGGTTAATTCAGGCTTTCCATGCCTCTCATCCGGAGAGACCTGGTCCTGAGTGTCCGGAGGCCCCTCGTGAAAGGGGGGGTACTGTCACGAGGGTATCAAGAGCCACGTCTGACTCCGTTATACCCGGGGTCAGGAGGTCGCAGCGGGTGGCTGCGCGCTCTATATCTAAAGATCACGTTGTTTCTTAGTGATTGTTTTCTGTGTTTGCCTTGCTATCCTTTTTGTCTCAATCTGGGATCCGTAGCTTCTCCTCCTCAGCTGTTTCTTGTCTGCCACTCCCAACCTCCTTATATTCTCCCCTCACTCTTCTCTAGTTGCCAGTTATAGAGCTTCCTGCCTGGACATCTATACTGACCCACTGGAGTTGTGAATCCTGGTTGTCGTTCCAGAGTGCTACCCTCCGGATCCCTGTTGGGCTTCTTGTTGTCTCCTGTTGTCGCCCATCTGGGATTATATGTTGAGTTTGTATTGTCTGTCCTTCCCTTGGTGTTTTCCTTTAGAGCTAGTGGTGCGGACTAGTGTTCCCACCGCCCTGTTCACTATCTAGGGCTCAGCTTAGGGAAAGCCAGGGCTTTAGGCACGTGATCGGCGTACGGGTGAGGAACCCGTCTAGGGACGTCAGGGCAGCCAGGTGCCAGCCGCTAGGTGAGTCAGGGGTCACCACCTTCCGTCTCACTTGGGCAGGGCCTTCCTTATTTCCTCCCTCTGCGTCACGTATGTGATAGTCACGCCGACCGTGATAGCTACCTGGTCTTATGGTCAAACGGCTGCTGCCACACGTGGAACGCCACACCACGCACTGCCATGCGCAGGACTCATCCTGAATCGCTACGGCTGACCCATATTCTGGAACCAATGGACAGCTAAGTAGTTTTTGTTAGCAACTGATCATCGCCTCATACTTACCTTAAAAGTATTGATCTTGGTTTTTGAGCTATAATATTATCCTGCATAATGGTCCCCTGATGATTTGGCGCTAGCCAAGGAAATGTGGCGGGACACCCGTTACAGCTGTTTTTGTGTCCCTCCTTTCCTTTTCCTGAGCTATCTTGACGAAGCTGGGCAGTCACTATCGCCTTGGAGAGGGATAGATAGGGACACTCAGAGAGAGGGGATTTAGGAGTTAGATTCAGGGACATATAGGGCTATAGACCCAGTTCGTATATCTCTCTAATACCACTATCCTATCCTATCTTCCCCTGTGCTCCTATGTTTTCATGTTTCTGGCATGCCTTAGACTTTGATATGCTAATTACAGTTTGCACTAGAGGTGGGACGACGAATCCCTCGAATCTTGCTGGATTCATGGGATTTGTGGACTCGAATCCTGACGTTCCATAACGGGATTCGTTGTCGACGAATCCCGTTATCGAATAATCGGCCGATTCGTTGCTATGCAGGTGGGAGCGGGCAGTTTACTTTAACTTTAAATCAGCACATCTTTATTACCTTACAATGAAGCTCCAGTAACAGGCAGAGCGGGCGACGGCGTAACGTCACTTACTCAAGTGACGCGCCTGCTCCGCCTGCTTCATTCATAAAGTGGGCGGAGCAGGTGAGTAAGTGACGTTACGCCACCGCCCGCTCTGCCTGTTACTGGAGCTTCATTGTAAGGTAATAAAGATGCGCTGAACCTGATTTAAAGTTAAAGTAAAAGTTACTGCCGGGCTGGGGCTGCCATGGGAGGGGGATCTGTGGATGGCACTGTTATGGGGGATCTTTGGATGGCACTGTTATGGGGAGGGGGATCTGTGGATGGCACTGTTATGGGGAGGGGGATCTGTGGATGGTGCTGTTATGGGGGATCTGTGGATGGTGCTGTTATGGGGGATCTGTGGATGGCGCTGTTATGGGGGGGGATCTGTGGATGACACATATAGAATAAGATGCTATAAGGTGTCATACATAGATCCCCCCCATAGCATGGTCATCCACAGATCCCCCTCCCCATAACAGTGCCATCCACAGATCCCCTCCATAACAGCGCCATCCACAGATCCCCCATAACAGCGCCATCCACAGATCCCCCATAACAGTGTCATCCACAGATCCCTCCATAACAGTGTCATCCACAGATCCACCCCATAACAGTGTCATCCACAGATCCCCCATAACAGTGTCATCCACAGACCCCCCCATAACAGTGTCATCCACAGATCCCCCATAACAGTGTCATCCACAGATCCCCCATAACAGTGTCATCCACAGATCCCCCCATAACAGTGTCATCCACAGATCCCCCCCATAACAGTGTCATCCACAGATCCCCCCCATAACAGTGTCATCCACAGATCCCCCCCATAACAGTGTCATCCACAGATCCCCCCCATAACAGTGTCATCCACAGATACCCCCCATAACAGTGTCATCCACAGATCCCCCCATAACAGTGTCATCCACAGATCCTCCATAACAGTGTCATCAACAGATCCCCCCATAACAGTGTCATCCACAGATCCCCCCATAACAGTGTCATCCACAGATCCCCCCATAACAGTGTCATCCACAGATCCCCCCCATAACAGTGTCATCCACAGATCCCCCCATAACAGTGTCATCCACAGATCCCCCCATAACAGTGTCATCCACAGATCCCCCCCATAACAGTGTCATCCACAGATCCCCCATAACAGTGTCATCCACAGATCCCCCATAACAGCGCCATCCACAGATCCCCCATAACCGTGTCATCCACAGATCCCCCATAATAGTGCGTCATCCACAGATTACTTTGTTTCTTACACCGTTCACACAATTCTGATGTACAGGATTCGTAGGATTCGAGATTCAAAAGATTCAATATATTCGAGAACCTTTTCGGATTTGAAAAAAATTTGATTGGTCCCAACTCTAGTTTGCACCTTTGTGGTGCGATTGTAGTTAATTTAGTGAATCACTTGATATACATTTTCTTGGGCTCATATCTTTTAGTAAACTATATAATAAATGTTAAGTTTTAATATCGGTCACCTATTTCATGTGAATTGTCTGTAAACCTTTAACCCATTTAGCAATCATTCAAACCTCCAGCACCATACAGCAACCATCTGCAACATGATGGCCTATTGAGAAGTTATCAATTTCTTGGTAACCCATAGAATTGTCATCCATTCCTGGTGACAGTAGCGAAATCATGCACTACATGGCAACCTAATGAGTTAGCATTTCCTCTGTAATAATCTATTGAGGATTTACTGATTCCTTAGTAGCTCACTGACCAATAATCTGCTCTTTGTGGTGACCTAGTCATTCACTTCCGTGTAACCCAGTGACCTAGTGAGGTATCATCTATTTCTTGTTAATTTATAGGAGAACATTGGACTTTCTGGGGTGACTCAATGAGAAGTCCCTCATTTCTCTGGCAACCATAGAGCAATCACCTGATCAATGATAACCTATTGGGTAGTTGTACATTTATTGTTAACCCATAGAATAATTATCAGCTAATTAGTGACCTGGAGATCAATCATATACTCCATGCTGACCCACAGAACAATCTTCCTATACCTAGTGAACTAGTGAGTTATTGTCTATTCCCTAATTACCTATTGGCCAGTTATCCAGTATTTAGTTTATTTTTCTATTTCTTGGTAACCCAAGGTATAGAATCCACTCCCAATGAAGACATAGTGAGAAGTCATTCATTTTCTGGTGACCCTACAGCTATCATCTACTACATGATGACCTATTTAGCAGTTGATTAGAATAATACTCTACTCCCTAATGGCCCAAAAGTCTGTAATGGATGATTTCTCTATCATCACCTCTGATAATCTATTAAATATTTTACTGATTGCTCGGCAACTCAGACAATCTAACTTCTGTGTGCCCTAATGTGAACAAGTAACCCATTGAATAATCCTCAGTAATGGGTAATGGGCCCATCTAATTGCAAATAATTGATTAATTTCTCAGCCAATGTACATGTATTTGATATTATTTTTCACGGACACTTTAGAACTTTGTTTTGTGCCATTAGAATTATTAAAAAAAATGTATATTATTCCATTCTTATAATTTTTTTTCTAACTGTTAGAAAAGATTGTAAGCCAAAACATTTCTAAAACTGTATCTTTGTACTGTGAAAATGGATGCTCATTAATCTACTGGCTGGGCTTCAAAGAAGTAGAGCACATTTTGGATTTTGGCATCCTATTTTTCTGTTGCTGGTTCTATGGCACAATACTGCCAGTACAGATGTTGTACAGCACCAAAACATTAGAAACTCCTTCAAAGTGACTTTTTAATGCTGAACCCCCTAAGGTATTCATCTTTTTATAAATTAAAAAAATCAGAATACTAGTGATGAGCGAAGTATTGAAAAATTTGATTCAGCTACTTTGCAGAATTTTACAAAAAAAATTAGATTAGTGACGAATTACTTCATCACGAAGCGCATTTCTTTGTAAGTAGTGGATGCAATGACAGGGAGTGGCGAATGCTCCGGCCTCTGTCATTGTACCTCTAAGATGCCCCGTTCATAGCTGATCGCAATATTACAGTCTAAAATTAAATAAAATAATAAAATCATACTTACTTTCCATTTAAAGTCCATGGGCTGCCACCATCTTGATCTAGCACAAAATCTCGTGCGGCCCGTGATGACATCATCACGTCGGCCAGTGTGGTGACATCATACGTCACCGCGCACGGTATTTCGTGCGAGATCTTCAATCAAGATGGTGACAGCAGGCTCTTTGCTCTCAGACGGATGAGGTAAGTATGATATTTTTAAATATTTTTTACTGCCATTCAGAGAAAATCTATTCGCTACCACGAAGCACGAGGAAATTCGGCTTCACAGATAATCAAATTTTTCCAGAAATTTGGATCGAATTCCACTTCATCTGGATCAATTCGCTCAACCCTAATGAGTATGTTTTTATATTTTACATACAAAAAAAACTCCCGCTATACTAAATATAGATAAAATGAATACCTATATTTTAACATTTTTCATTAAAGCAAAAAGGAACAAATATTTGCATATTTATATCTTCCTTCTGTTCATTAAGCCCTTATATTCCTTGGTGATTGACAGGGCCAGGCTTTGAAGAACTGCTCTTATTTGTATCCATAATCTCATATGTGCAATAGAATTCCTGCATGTGTGCAATTCACTTCTCTCCAGGGCAAGAAGAAAACGATATGCTGTACATGTGCTACGATCAAGTGGCCAGAGCAGAATTCAGATGCCTGGCCCTGTCAATTACCAAGGGATATGAGGGGCTTAGTTAGCAGAAGGAAGAAAGAACAGTGCACTGAGGTAAAAGGCTTGTCTTACGGTACTCTTAAATGCATTTCCATATGTGTTCAAAGTACTTTTTCTGCTAATTTAAAGAGGACCTTTCATGGTTTTTTATTAATTGAGATAAATACCTTTACTTGCGGGGTACCCCCTGCTGATGCTCCCACCCTACCTGATTTTTTTAAAATATCGCTCCTGCGCCCGTTGTGTTCTCCCATAGTTTTGCCGCTCAGTATGCAAATACTAAGCATCAGTACAGGGAGGAGGAAACGCCAGGGTTTCTCTATGGGCGTTTCCTTCTCCCTGGCTGTGCCGCGATCCAATCGCAGCGGAGAGCGTCTCAGCCAAGGAGAGAAAAAAAACTCACCTTCTCCCTGGCTGTGACGCTCTCCGCTGTGATTGGATCGCTGGTGTCTCCTTCTCCCTGTATCGATGTTAAGTATTAACATACTGAGCAGGAAAACTACAGGGGAACACAGCGGGGCACAGGAGCGATATTTTAAAAAATCAGGCAGGGTGGCAGGATCAGCGGGGGGGTACCCCGCAAGTAAAAGGTATTTATCTCAATTAATAAAAAACTATGAAACATCCTCTTTAAGTAAAGGTTTAATGTAAAAAAAGTTAATGCTTTAAATGTCTCTGCAAATACTTCATGACACTATGCTTGGCTTAATCAGCAAAACTAGGTGACAGACTCCCTTTAAATCCAGCCCATTATTATAAACATTTTTGTATGTTCACTTTTTTTTAAAGAATATGTGCAGTATATCAGCAGAAAATTCAGAAATTACATTAGAATTGTGCCATCTGCGGTTTTTATTGAACAATTTTTCTGTGTCCACCTCAGAAAATGTTCTAAGGTGGACACACATGCTCAGTATCTCTTTGCTCCTTTTGGGGTGTGGAATGATTCCTAGTGTGATGAGGTGGCTGCTTCTGAATCTGCAACATTTTCTCTGCTTGTCAGCGGAGATTCTCAGCAAGTGCTATTGCTGTAACTCTCTTACAAGTTGCTCAGAATTTCATCTGTAAAGCAGAAAAAATGCTGCAGGTTCAAAGAAGTCAGGAATCCCTCCCTCACCCGAATAAGCAGAGAGACAAGAAAGATTGAGCATGTGTGTCCACCTCAGCACATTTACAGAGGTGCAGTGGTGTATGTTCAATTGTGGCAGACCACAGGACTGCTTTGGGACCCGATTCTGAACTTCCTTTCTTCCTGACGTGAACACACTGCATTTTCATGCAGCTGTCACTAGAGGGAGCTCAGTGCAAGGAGATTATTACAGTAACTATATACATTCCTATGCATTGCACTCCCCCTAGTGGTGGCTGCAGGAAGTCAATTTTGAAATATTTACAGATGTAGCAGAGATAAACTTGAGTGTGATGTCACATCTCACTGTAATATCACAACACAAATGCTCTTGAAAGCCATTGAAAAATAACATTTTCTTGCCATTGTTTACGTAAAGAGTTTTTAAACCAGAACCTGGATCTGAATACTTTTGTAATTGCATGTAATTAAAAAATTTAGCATAGCCACTGAGTTATTCAATAAATTGTATCTATATTGCGCCACCTGCTGTTTTCTTTTTTCATATTTCTTTTTCCTGCTGACTCAGATGGTCGCACATGCTCAGTTTCATCCTTTAACTGCCTCCTGAGTTGTGATATAGAATAGACACGCCCCCTCTAAATCTAACAGAGCAAAGAATGGGGAGATCTCTGGATGCATGTGAGGTACAGGGCTGGTTCTAGCTTTGTTAGAAAGAGATTCTCATGTACTATTTGGTGATTTTCATTTTTTACACTAGCTATGGGGTGTATTTTAGCCAATTGTCTGGTGTAGATAAATTCAGAAATATGCTGTTCAGAATGAGAGCCATATTTTTGGAGCACCTATTCCACTTTTTCCTGCATAGAAGATGGATAACGTGGGTGAGGCTGAAGGCAACATTTTTATTAAAGTTTGTAAATTACATTTTTTTATCATCAAAAATATTAATCAGAAATCTGGGGTGTTGCCCTTTGTGTTCTGCTTTGCCTAGGAATGTTTGACACACACATACTGGCCATATGGTTTTTGGAAGGCAGATTTTGCTTGACTGGTTTATTTATACCATGTCCCATTTGAAACTCCGAAAAAGTGACCCCATTTTGCAGGATGATATGTCAGTTTAATTGGCACTATCTTGGGGTGCATATGACATTTTGGTCGCATGCTATTACACTTTTTGTGATGTAAGGTGCCAAAAATGGCTTTTATATTTATATCATTTTTTTGTCTGTGTTCACCTGAGGGGTTAGGTCATGTGTTATTTTTATAGAGCAGGTTTTTACGGACGTGGCGATACCTAAAATGTATACTTTTATCTATTTATTTATTTATTTAAGTTTAACACAATAATATCATTTTTGAAACAAAAACAAATCATGTTTTAATGTCTCCATAGTCTGAGAGACATATTTTTTTGGGCAATTGTCCTATGTAGTGGCTCAATTTTTGCGGGATGAGATGGCGGTTTGATTGGTACTATTTTGGGAGGCATATAGCATTTTGATCGCTTGCTATTACACTTTTTGCGTAAATGTTACAGTATTTACCTGAGGGGTTAGGTCATGTGATATGTTTATAGAGCAGGTTCTTATGGATGCGGCGATACCTAATATGTTTAGTTTTTTTAATTTATTTTACTTTAACACAATAACAGCATTTTAGAAAAAAAAATCATGTTTTAGTGTCTCCATAGTCTGAGAGCCATATCTTTTTCACTTTTTGGGCAATTGTCTCATGTAGGGGGATCATTTTTTGCGGGATGAAGTGCCAATTTGATTGGTACCATTTTGGCGTACATACGACTTTCTTGATCACTTTTATTACCTTTTTTGGGAAGTAAGGTGGGCAAAATTTCAATTTCATCATAGACTTTATTTTTATTTTTTTATGGCGTTCACTGTGCGTGGAAAGTAACATGACCGTTTCATAGATCAGGTCATTACAGACGCGGTGATATCAAACATGTGTAGTGCATTTTATTTTTATTTTTTTTAATCAGTGATAAATGTGTTTTTTTTATTTATACAGTACTTAGTTTTTCACTTTTTTTTTTCATTTTGTTTTACCCAGATCCACTTGGTTCTTGAAGATCCAGTGGGTCTGATGTCTGTATAATACGGTACAGTACACTATATAGTGTACTGTACTGTATTTTCACTTTACACTTAGTATGGTCAGACTTGGCCTTACCATGGCAAGCCGGAAGCCTGTGAAGGCATCCGGTTGCCATGGTAACCATCACCCGCAGCCACAACAGAGAAGCGGGTGATGGGGAGGGAGAGGAGCCCCCTCCCTCTGTGATCCTGTCAAGAATCGGGGGCTGAAACGGCACAGCAGCCCCCGATGGGAGAGGGAGGGAGCTCCCTCCCTGTTAACCCCTTCCATACAGCGGTCCCTATGGACCGCGGCATGGAAGGGGTTAAACGGCTGACATCACAGCACAGATGTCAGCCGTTTCAAGCAGAGTGTCCGCAATGTGCTGACACTCTGCTAAAACCGCTCGGCCATCCTGGAAATGAGAGGGGGCAGGCTGTCATCTTGAAGTTTCTGATCCCCGCGGTCTGTAACTTCCGAAAGCGCTGATCAGAAATACACAGGGCGTATAGGTACGCCCTGTGTCCTTAAGTACCGGAACATCAGGGCGTACCTGTATGCCCTGTGTCCCCAAGAGGTTAAAGCTGACCTACAGCAGTGAAGAAAAATGGCTGGGTTGTTAGTGAATCCTTGTGTAAAACTGTGTGTATGTGAAGACTAACGGCCTGAGAGTTTCTATTGGCTGATAAGGGTCATGTGACCATGTGTATGGCAGTTGGGATATGAGGAAAAAAGACCTGCAGGCTTCTATTGGCTAATGTAGGTGATATGATGTGCCATATTTGCATTTTTTTATATATATCTCAGGAACGCTACATCCTAGACACGTACACACGCACACACACATACATACACTCAGCTTTATATATTAGATAGGCTCCGATGAGCCGAAGTTAGTTATTCGCAAAGTCGCGTGTGACTTCGTGGAATAACTTTGGTAGTTGATCTTTAAAGTGGAGAACCACTTTAAAACTTGAAGCTGAACTCTGCTTCAGTTCCGACTGGTACTGTTTTTTCTCTTTAAAAATCAACTATTGGAGCCCATACATTTTAATACTGTACGGAGACGGATCTCTGTACAGTATTAATCCAAAGTTTTGTACATAACGACTTCGGATGTAATATCCGAAGCTCGCTTCGCTCATCACTACTAAAGAGGTTATACCGTACCATTTCTAAAACACAAAAAACATTACTGACCTCTTCAATCCGCTACTAATCTAGCACTGATGCTCTTGTGGTCCTTTTGTTGACTACTTCTGAATCTGCTACATTTTTGCTGCTTGTCAGAGGAGATGCTCAGCAAGTGCAATTGCAGTAACACTCTAACTTGTGATCTCTGCTGCCAGCCAGTCAGTGACCTGGTCAGTCACACGCAACTCTACTGGCATCACTGCTCTGTAATTTGAGCCTTAATGCCAGTAGCATGGCACGTGACCATTGAGACCACTGGCTGGCTGCAGCAGTCACACGTAAAGGACTCGACTTTCGACTTACAAAGGACTGGGGGAGTATCAGCTCTGGATCAGCAGGGGATTAAAGAGGTTAGTAGGCTTTTTTTTTTTTTCTTTAGAAAAATGATAACCAGTTTAACTCTTTACTAAAAACACAGAGAACTCCTTTTAAAGGTGGATACGCTCATATTCCGTATACAGTATTTGTAGCGTGGACGCTCAGAATCATTTCCACCTAGTGAGTTCATAACTAGAGTTGAGCGAACACCTGGATGTTCGGGTTCGAGAAGTTCGGCCGAACTTCCCGGAAATGTTCGGGTTCGGGATCCGAACCCGAACCGAACTTCGTCCCGAACCCCATTGAAGTCAATGGGGACCCGAACTTTTGGGCACTAAAAAGGCTGTAAAACAGCCCAGGAAAGAGCTAGAGGGCTGCAAAAGGCAGCAACATGTAGGTAAATCCCCTGCAAACAAATGTGAATAGGGAAATGAATTAAAATAAAAATTAAAAAAATAAAAATGACCCAATATCAATTGGACAGAGGTCCCATAGCAGAGAATCTGGCTTCATGTCAGCAGAGAATCAGTCTCTTCATGCCATAGCAAAGAATCTGGCTTCATGTCAGCACAGAATCAGTCTCTTCATGCCATAGCAGAGAATCTGGCTTCATGTCAGCACAGAATCTGTCTTCATGTCATAGCAGAGAATCAGGCTTCACGTCACCCACCACTGGAACAGGCCACTGTCACACATTTAGGCCCCGGCACCCAGACAGAGGAGAGCGGTCCCGTAACAGAGAATCTGGCCTTATGTCAGCGCAGAATCTGTCTTCATGTCATAGCAGAGAATCTGGCCTTATGTCAGCGCAGAATCTGTCTTCATGTCATAGCAGAGAATCAGGCTTCACGTCACCCACCACTGGAACAGGCCACTGTCACACATTTAGGCCCAGGCACCCAGGCAGAGGAGAGAGGTCCCGTAACAGAGAATCTGGCCTGATGTCAGCACAGAATCTGTCTTCATGTCATAGCAGAGAATCAGGCTTCACGTCACCCACCACTGGAACAGGCCACTGTCACACATTTAGGCCCCGGCACCCAGACAGAGGAGAGCGGTCCCGTAACAGAGAATCTGGCCTTATGTCAGCGCAGAATCTGTCTTCATGTCATAGCAGAGAATCAGGCTTCACGTCACCCACCACTGGAACAGGCCACTGTCACACATTTAGGCCCAGGCACCCAGGCAGAGGAGAGAGGTCGCGTAACAGAGAATCTGGCCTTATGTCAGCACAGAATCTGTCTTCATGTCATAGCAGAGAATCAGGCTTCACGTCACCCACCACTGGAACAGGCCACTGTCACACATTTAGGCCCCGGCACCCAGACAGAGGAGAGCGGTCCCGTAACAGAGAATCTGGCCTTTTGTCAGCGCAGAATCTGTCTTCATGTCATAGCAGAGAATCAGGCTTCACGTCACCCACCACTGGAACAGGCCACTGTCACATATTTAGGCCCAGGCACCCAGGCAGAGGAGAGAGGTAGCGTAACAGAGAATCTGGCTTCATGTCAGCACAGAATAAGTCTTCATGTCATAGCAGAGAATCAGGCTTCACGTCACCCACCACTGGAACAGGCCACTGTCACACATATAGGCCCCAGCACCCAGACAGAGGAGAGGTTCATTCAACTTTGGGTTGCCCCGCAATATAATGGTAAAATGAAATTAAAAATAGTATTGAATGAGGAAGTGCCCTGGAGTAGAATAATATATTGTTAAGGGGAGGTAGTTAATATCTAATCTGCACAAGGGATGGACAGGTCCTGTGGGATCCATGCCTGGTTCATTTTTATGAACGTCAGCTTGTCCACATTGGCTGTAGACAGGCGGCTGCGTTTGTCTGTAATGACGCCCCCTGCCGTGCTGAATACACGTTCAGACAAAACGCCGGGCAGGCCAGCACCTCCAAGGCATAAAAGGCTAGCTCTGGCCACGTGGACAATTTGGAGACCCAGAAGTTGAATGGGGCCGAACCATCAGTCAGTAAGTGGAGGGGTGTGCACAGGTACTGTTCCACCATGTTAGTGAAATGTTGCCTCCTGCTAACACGTTCCGTATCAGGTGGTGGTGCAGTTAGCTGTGGCGTGGTGACAAAACTTTTCCACATCTCTGCCATGCTAACCCTGCCCTCAGAGGAGCTGGCCGTGACACAGCTGCGTTGGCGACCTCTTGCTCCTCCTCTGCCTTCGCCTTGGGCTTCCACTGGTTCCCCTGTGGCATTTGGGAATGCTCTCAGTAGCGCGACTACCAACCTGCGCTTGTACTCGCGCATCTTCCTATCACGCTCCAGTGTAGGAAGTAAGGTGGGCACATTGTCTTTGTACCGGGGATCCAGCAGGGTGGCAACCCAGTAGTCCGCACACGTTAAAATGTGGGCAACTCTGCTGTCGTTGCGCAGGCACTGCAGCATGTAGTCGCTCATGTGTGCCAGGCTGCCCAGAGGTAAGGACAAGCTGTCCTCTGTGGGAGGCGTATCGTCATCGTCCTGTGTTTCCCCCCAGCCACGCACCAGTGATGGGCCCGAGCTGCTTTGGGTGCCACCCCGCTGTGAACATGCTTCATCCCCATCCTCCTCCACCTCCTCCTCATCCTCGTCCTCCTCGTCCTCCAGTAGTGGGCCCTGTCTGGCCACATTTGTACCTGGCCTCTGGTGTTGCAAAAAACCTCCCTCTGAGTCACTTCGAAGAGACTGGCCTGAAAGTGCTAAAAATGACCCCTCTTCCTCCTCTTCCTCCTGGGCCACCTCCTCTTCCATCATCGCCCTAAGTGTTTTCTCAAGGAGACATAGAAGTGGTATTGTAACGCTGAAAAACGGCGTCATCGCCACTGGCCATGTTGGTGGAGTACTCGAAACAGCGCAACAGGGCACACAGGTCTCGCATGGAGGCCCAGTCATTGGTGGTGAAGTGTGTCTGATCCACAGTGCGACTGACCCGTGCGTGCTGCAGCTGAAACTCCACTATGGCCTGCTGCTGCTCGCACAGTCTGTCCAGCATATGCAAGGTGGAGTTCCACCTGGTGGGTACGTCGCATATGAGGCGGTGAGCGGGAAGGCCGAAGTTACGCTGTAGCGCAGACAGGCGAGCAGCGGCAGGGTGTGAACGCCGGAAGCGCGAACAGACGGCCCGCACTTTATGCAGCAGCTCTGACATGTCGGGGTAGTTGCGAATGAACTTCTGCACCACCAAATTCAGCACATGCGCCAGGCAAGGGATGTGCGTCAAACCGGCTAGTCCCAGAGCTGCAACGAGATTTCGCCCATTATCGCACACCACCAGGCCGGGCTTGAGGCTCACCGGCAGCAACCACTCGTCGGTCTGTTGTTCTATACCCCGCCACAACTCCTGTGCGGTGTGGGGCCTGTCCCCCAAACATATGAGTTTCAGAATGGCCTGCTGACGTTTACCCCGGGCTGTGCTGAAGTTGGTGGTGAAGGTGTGTGGCTGACTGGATGAGCAGGTGGAAGAAGAGGAGGAGGAAGCTGAGTAGGAGGAGGAGGAGACAGGAGACAAAGAATGTTGCCCTGCGATCCTTGGCGGCGGAAGGACGTGCGCCAAACAGCTCTCCGCCTGGGGCCCAGCCGCCACTACATTTACCCAGTGTGCAGTTAGGGAGATATAGCGTCCCTGGCCGTGCTTACTGGTCCACGTATCTGTGGTTAGGTGGACCTTGCCACAGATGGCGTTGCGCAGTGCACACTTGATTTTATCGGACACTTGTTTGTGCAGGGAAGGCACGGCTCTCTTGGAGAAGTAGTGGCGGCTGGGAACAACATACTGTGGGACAGCAAGCGACATGAGCTGTTTGAAGCTGTGTGTGTCCATCAGCCTAAATGACAGCATTTCATAGGCCAGTAGTTTAGAAATGCTGGCATTCAGGGCCAGGGATCGAGGGTGGCTAGGTGGGAATTTACGCTTTCTCTCAAATGTTTGTGAGATGGAGAGCTGAACGCTGCCGTGTGACATGGTTGAGATGCTTGGTGACGCAGGTGGTGGTGTTGGTGGTACATCCCATGTTTGCTGGGCGGCAGGTGCCAACGTTCCTCCAGAGGCAGAGGAAGAGGCCGAGGCGGCGGCAGCAGAAGAGGCCGAGGCGGCGGCAGCAGCAGAAGAGGCCGAGGCGGCAGCAGCAGAAGAGGCAGCAGGGGGAGCCTGAGTGACTTCCTTGTTTTTAAGGTGTTTACTCCACTGCAGTTCATGCTTTCCATGCAGGTGCCTGGTCATGCAGGTTGTGCTAAGGTTCAGAACGTTAATGCCTCGCTTCAGGCTCTGATGGCACAGCGTGCAAACCACTCGGGTCTTGTCGTCAGCACATTGTTTGAAGAAGTGCCATGCCAGGGAACTCCTTGAAGCTGCCTTTGGGGTGCTCGGTCCCAGATGACGGCGGTCAGTAGCAGGCGGAGTCTCTTGGCGGCGGGTGTTCTGATTTTGCCCACTGCTCCCTCTTTTGCTACGCTGTTGGCTCGGTCTCACCACTGCCTCTTCCTCTGAACTGTGAAAGTCAGTGGCACGACCTTCATTCCATGTGGGGTCTAGGACCTCATCGTCCCCTGCATCGTCTTCCACCCAGTCTTGATCCCTGACCTCCTGTTCAGTCTGCACACTGCAGAAAGACGCAGCAGTTGGCACCTGTGTTTCGTCATCATCAGAGACGTGCTGAGGTGGTATTCCCATGTCCTCATCATCAGGAAACATAAGTGGTTGTGCGTTAGTGCATTCTATCTCTTCCACCCCTGGTGAAGAGCTAGGTGGATGCCCTTGGGAAACCCTGGCAGCAGAGTCTTCAAACAGCATAAGAGACTGCTGCATAACTTGAGGCTCAGACAGTTTCCCTGATATGCATGGGGGTGATGTGACAGACTGATGGGCTTGGTTTTCATGCGCCATCTGTGCGCTTTCTGCAGAAGACTGGGTGGGAGATAATGTGAACGTGCTGGATGCACTGTCGGCCACCCAATTGACTAATGCCTGTACCTGCTCAGGCCTTACCATCCTTAGAACGGCATTGGGCCCCACCAAATATCCCTGTAAATTCTGGAGGCTACTGGGACCTGAGGTAGTTGGTACACTAGGACGTGTGGCTGTGGCAGAACGGCCACGTCCTCTCCCAGCACCAGAGGGTCCACTAACACCACCACGACCACGACCACGTCCGCGTCCCTTATTAGATGTTTTCCTCATTGTTCCCGTTCACCACAATTTTGAGAATGGCAAATTTGGGAATAGTTTTTCAACCCAGAAAAAAAAATGTGCTTTTACGGTCACTACAAATAACTTGACCAGCTAAAACAGTACAGATTTGCTTGAATAGAAATGTGAGACCTGGTTTTTTTTTGCACTGTGTGACGACAGGTTAAGGTTTAATCACAGAATCAGACTTCTATCTGCACGGTTGCGTGTGTCTTAGGTTTTTCTGAATGACACTATCAGTACCTTCAATGTAAGATATCCTTTTTGAGATAGATTTCAAGTAGGCCTCAAATACCAGAAACTAGTTATTTTGAGAATGGCAAATTTGGGAATAGTTTTTCAACCCAGAAAAAAATTTGCTTTTACGGTCGCTACAAATAACTTGACCAGCTAAAACAGTACAGATTTGCTTGAATAGAAATGTGAGACCTGTTTTTTTTTGCACTGTGTGACAGGTTAAGGTTTAATCACAGAAACAGACTTCTATCTGCACGGTAGCGTGTGTCTTAGGTTTTTCTGAATGACACTATCAGTACCTTCAATGTAAGATATCCATTTTTGGGATAGATTTCAAGTAGGCCTCAAATACCAGAAACTAGTTATTTTGAGAATGGCAAATTTGGGAATAGTTTTTCAAACCAGAAAAAAATTTGCTTTTACGGTCGCTACAAATAACTTGACCAGCTAAAACAGTACAGATTTGCTTGAATAGAAATGTGAGACCTGTTTTTTTTTTTGCACTGTGTGACAGGTTAAGGTTTAATCTCAGAATCAGACTTCTATCTGCACGGTAGCGTGTGTCTTAGGTTTTTCTGAATGACACTATCAGTACCTTCAATATAAGATATCCTTTTTGGGATAGATTTCAAGTAGGCCTCATATACCAGAAACTAGTTATTTTGAGAATGGCAAATTTGGGAATAGTTTTTCAACCCAGAACAAAAAGTGTGCTTTTACGGTCACTACAAATAACTTGACCAGCTAAAACAGTACAGATTTGCTTGAATAGAAATGTCAGGTCTATTTTTTAGGCGCTGGGTGACAGGCTCAACTTGCCCCTGATATAGTATATGGCCTAAAAATAACCACACTGTTGATGGTTAAATGCACTTGGGTGACACAGGCTCAGCCTGCACCAGATGCAGTATATGGCCAAAAAATAATCAGACTGTTGATGGTTAAATGCACTTCGGTGACACAGGCTCAGCCTGCAGCTGATGTAGGATATAGCACAAAATAACCACACTATTGATGGGTAAATACACTTGGTGATAGCTTGTGCTGGCGCACCACAAGTCACAAAATGGCCGCAGATTACCCCAGAAAAAAAGTGATCTAAAAACGCTCTGGGCAACCTCAAAAAAGTGAGCAAGCTGCAGATCGATCACTGAATGAAGTCTTTTGGAGGAGTTAATCACTGCCTAATCTCGCCCTAACGTCGCAGCTGCAACCTCTCCCTATGCTTCAATCAGCAGAGTGACGTGCAGCGCAACGTGACCCAAGCTTATATAGAGGCTGGGTCACATGCTGCACTGGCCAATCACAGCCATGCCAATAGTAGGCAAGGCTGTGATGGCCTCTTGGGGCAAGTAGTATGACGCTTGTTGATTGGCTGCTTTGCAGCCTTTCAAAAAGCGCCAAGAAAGCGCCGAACACCGAACCCGAACACGGACTTTTACGAAAATGTTCGGGTTCGGGTCCGTGTCACGGACACCCCAAAATTCGGTACGAACCCGAACTATACAGTTCGGGTTCGCTCATCCCTATTCATAACAACACCAACCCCCCTTTATCTCCATTACTCTGTTAGCCTTGTATGAATGCATATAAGACGTCTAGATTTACCATTGACAGTAATCCTGGTCTGGTCATACAGAGAGGAATTTCTCCATTCCTCACTATGCAAGATTAATTTAAGCAGGTCAGTGCAGGGCCGGGGTCAACATTCCCATTTAGAAGAGAGCAGATCTTAACATCACTAATGATGGAGAACTTTACAGTGAGAGCGGTAATTACAATATGCAAAGCAAGGAGGTTATATTAGCAAAAGAGAGCAGTTACCCAGGATAAAGGGATAGAGATGGCCAAAGGCTGATACCAGACAGAATCCAATTTCTTCTTTTGAGTGAGGTTAGAATAATTTACTATGAGTTTGGCAAGCCTGAGGTTGCCTGCCACATAGGATTAAGGCACTCTTTTATTTCTGTTTGTAAAAATATCATTAGTATTATGTATGCATGAGCATACAGATGTAGTAAAGCTAAAATTGTCATGTGTTATCACAGTGCACCTAACAAAGTGTGTAATGACATATTCAGCCCTGCTTCATCTGAAGTGAGCAGACAAGTTATTTAATGAATTCCTAATAAACACTGATTGACTCCAAGGATAGGCTGAGATGTAACTTGAAGTTTCTGGGTCCCAATATCAAATCTGTAACAAGCCTTGAGGCCAGCAAGATGGCGGTCGAGAGTTTCCAGAGGATAAGTTTCACAAAATGATATAGATCACTGCACACCTTTCACACAGGATAGGTTTTCATAACATTTTGCAGACTATTGCACACTGTTGTGCGCAAGGTTTTTAATGGGACATTGTCATTTAGAGATAAAAATATATAAATAATTACAAATCTAAGATCGAAATATAAACATGTTTGGATTAAAAATTATAGAATATCAGGCTACTAGAGAGATGGACATATTCATCATTTTTTATATTTTTTATTAAAGAACATATATGATGACTATTTATGAGGAGTTATGTTTTTATGTTATATTATTTGCAAACTTTGTAAATTGTATATATTTGTAAAAAAAAAAAAAGGGACGGTGCTGAATCTCTTTAAAGAGACTAGTCCTGTATGAAGACTTATTGGAAGTACTCCATGGTAAGGAGAGTTATTGGCAATGGTCCATGGGAAACAAATAGAAAGAGAACCATCTTGCCAGTGTCACCTATTGGAAGAGGCCTCCTACAAGTCAAGTTCCGACTTTCCAACAAGCCTTTAAATATCTGCAACAACTGGGCCGCAGGGGCGCAGTGTGGGTGGCCGAATGGGTGCAGTAGTCATACTCGCTTTTCCTGAAGCTCCCTTGACTGGCGTACAGTGCACATCGGTTCTTCCTTTCAGGGCACATGCTGGTTGTGGGGTACTCCTGCCTGATGGCGGAGGTGCCCTTGATGTCAGGGTCCCGGTTGTTGTGATGCCACCTTGAGGTGCAAATGTAGTGTGGTATAATAATGAGGCTGTTGTTGGTATAACAAACTCACAGTACGTTACTGAAGCCGGGCAGCAGGTGATCTACAGGTGATCTACACAAGCACTATTCACATGAAATGCAGTCTTTACAGTGGATTCAAGTAATTTCCAAAGGTTGTACAAACCGGATTCCAAAAAAGTTGGGACACTAAACAAATTGTGAATAAAAACTGAATGCAATGATGTGGAGATGGCAAATGTCAATATTTTATTTGTAATAGAACGTAGATGACAGATCAAACGTTTAATCCGAGTAAATGTATCATTTTAAAGGAAAAATACGTTGATTCCAATTTTCGCGGTGTCAACAAATCCCAAAAAAGTTGGGACAAGTAGCAATAAGAGGCTGGAAAAAGTAAATTTGAGCATATCGAAGAGCTGGAAGACCAATTAACACTAATTAGGTCAATTGGCAACATGATTGGGTATAAAAAGAGCTTCTCAGAGTGGCAGTGTCTCTCAGAAGCCAAGATGGGTAGAGGATCACCAATTCCCACAATGTTGCGCAGAAAGATAGTGGAGCAATATCAGAAAGGTGTTACCCAGCGAAAAATTGCAAAGACTTTGCATCTATCATCATCAACTGTGCATAACATCATCCGAAGATTCAGAGAATCTGGAACAATCTCTGTGCGTAAGGGTCAAGGCCGTAAAACCATACTGGATGCCCGTGATCTCCGGGCCCTTAAACGACACTGCACCACAAACAGGAATGCTACTGTAAAGGAAATCACAGCATGGGCTCAGGAATACTTCCAGAAACCATTGTCAGTGAACACAATCCACCGTGCCATCCGCCGTTGCCAGCTGAAACTCTACAGTGCAAAGAAGAAGCCATTTCTAAGCAAGATCCACAAGCTCAGGCGTTTTCACTGAGCCAGGGATCATTTAAAATGGAGTGTGGCAAAATGGAAGACTGTTCTGTGGTCAGACGAGTCACGATTCGAAGTTCTTTTTGGAAATCTGGGACGCCATGTCATCCGGACCAAAGAGGACAAGGACAACCCAAGTTGTTATCAACGCTCAGTTCAGAAGCCTGCATCTCTGATGGTATGGGGTTGCATGAGTGCGTGTGGCATGGGCAGCTTGCATGTCTGGAAAGGCACCATCAATGCAGAAAAATATATTCAGGTTCAACATATGCTCCCATCCAGACGTCATCTCTTTCAGGGAAGACCCTGCATTTTTCAACAAGATAATGCCAGACCACATTCTGCATCAATCACAACATCATGGCTGCGTAGGAGAAGGATCCGGGTACTGAAATGGCCAGTCTGCAGTCCAGATCTTTCACCTATAGAGAACATTTGGCGCATCATAAAGAGGAAGGTGCAACAAAGAAGGCCCAAGACGATTGAACAGTTAGAGGCCTGTATTAGACAAGAATGGGAGAGCATTCCTATTTCTAAACTTGAGAAACTGGTTTCCTCGGTCCCCAGATGTCTGTTGAGTGTTGTAAGAAGAAGGGAGATGCCACACAGTGGTGAAAATGGCCTTGTCCCAACTTTTTGGGGATTTGTTGACACCATGAAATTCTGATTCAACATATTTTTCCCTTAAAATGGTACATTTTCTCAGTTTAAACTTTTGTTCTGTGATTTATGTTCTATTCTGAATAAAATATTAGAAGTTGGCACCTCCACATCATTGCATTCAGTTTTTATTCACGATTTGTATAGTGTCCCAACTTTTTTGGAATCCGGTTTGTATATGGAGTCTAGCTTCTCTCTCTCTCAATCAGACTGGTTAATCTCTCCTTTTTCTGGCCTAAAGGGACTTTCTCTATCATCAGATATATATATAAGTATAAGATATCTACAGTATCCACAGAGGAATACAGTCTCTGAACAGGGGGTCCTCCTGTTCTTTGGTTACACTGTTTCCACCACATGCAGAGGAGGCTGCAGCCAGATTAGAGGCTACTACCTTCCAAAGTCCACAATGCCTTTCTGTTAGCTAAATCTGTAGATCTTTTCCCTTTTGAGGGCTGGCATGTAAGTTGCTTATGGGTTGTAGGGGAATGGAATCTACTTACAGGAGCTGCTCTAAGGTGTTCACTCCTCAACAGTCAACTATTAACTCCAGATTCTTCCTCCTAGATAGAAAGGGTGGCGCAAGCCCTGACTCCCTATACAACCTTATGGGATTTGTAGTACATGAAATACAATGACAGTAACACTTCCAATGCTTTGCAGTGTATTTCAGGACACTACATATCCATCTGTAGGCAGCTGTTTTGGGGTAATTGCTCCTCATCAGTATCTAGATGCTTTGGACAGCTCCTTCTGGTCACATTTGGTACCTGTAAAGTGTCACTATGGTGAGAAACGTGTTACATTCATTTGCATTTAAACGACAGTATTACACTATTGCAAGTGAGATACAATTCTTGTGACTCATGTTTGGGTAGATTGCGTTTATTTTTTCTTATGCTATTTGACAACACTTTAAAGTTTTTTTTTTCAAGTTATATTTATTTTGAGTCAAGGGCAGGGAAGTGATAAAAATAATAAAATGAATTTGATTTCATATGGCAATAACAGCAGTCAGACGCTAGCTAGGTCTCTAAGGGAATAAAGAACGTGCAATTTTGTCCCAGTGATTTTTTTCAACATCCAGTTCTAAATCTAATGACCCGATCACAATAGCAGCTGAATTCGCTCATTATTACCAGTCATTTTATAATTTACCCTCTTTCTGCCCCTCTGATCTCCCCCTTAGTTTAGCTATTTGGAAATATCTGACTGATTCTGTTCTCCCAGTCAACCACCTGATAAAATTTCAGACTTGGATAGGCCCATTTCTGGGGTAGATTTATCCACAATCCATACAACCAAAGTCCCTGGTCCTGATGGCCTCCCAGCCTCTTACTATAAGATGTATCTGTCATTATTGTCATCTCCTCTGACTAAGGCCCCTTTCACACGAGCGAGTATTCCGCGCGGATGCGATGCAGGAGGTGAACGCATTGCACCCGCACTGAATACCGACCCATTCATTTCTATGGGGCTGTTCACATGACCGGTGATTTTCACGCATCACTTATGCGTTGCGTGAAAATCGCAGGCCCCATAGAAGTTAATGGGGTTGCGTGAAAATCGCAAGCATCCGCAAGCAAGTGCGGATGCGGTGCGATTTTCACGCACGGTTGCTAGGAGATGATCGGGATGGAGACCCGATCATTATTATTTTCCCTTATAACATGGTTATAAGGGAGAATAATAGCATTCTGAATACAGAATGCAAAGTAAAATAGCACTGGAGGGGTTAAAAAAAATAAAAAATAATTTAACTCACCTTAATCCACTTGCTCGCGTAGCCCGGCATCTCCTTGTGTCACCTTTGTTGAAGGACCTGTGGTGACGTCACTCCGGTCATCACATGGTACGTCACATGATCTTTTACCATGGTGATTCACCATTCCTCCTCCTTTTTGTTCCTTGGGTCAGTTGAAGCCATCAAATATCTAGGCACTTGGATCCTGAGAGATCTAGGAGAGATATACATGTATCAAAGGAACCACATCCCCCTGTTGCATAAAATACAGGCTGACCTAAGTAGAAACATAGAAACATAGAAACATAGAATGTGTCGGCAGATAAGAACCATTTGGCCCATCTAGTCTGCCCAATATACTGAATACTATGGATAGCCCCCGGCCCTATCTTATATGAAGGATGGCCTTATGCCTATCCCATGCATGCTTAAACCCCTTCACTGTATTTGCAGCTACCACTTCTGCAGGAAGGCTATTCCATGCATCCACTACTCTCTCAGTAAAGTAATACTTCCTTATATTACTTTTAAACCTTTGCCCCTCTAATTTAAAACTGTGTCCTCTTGTGGTAGTTTTTCTTCTTTTAAATATGCTCTCTTCCTTTACCGAGTTGATTCCCTTTATGTATTTAAAAGTTTCTATCATATCCCCTCTGTCTCTTCTTTCTTCCAAGCTATACATATTAAGGTCCTTTAACCTTTCCTGGTAAGTTTTATCCTGCAATCCATGTACTAGTTTAGTAGCTCTTCTCTGAACTCTCTCTAGAGTATCTATATCCTTCTGGAGATATGGCCTCCAGTACTGCGCACAATACTCCAAGTGAGGTCTCACCAGTGTTCTGTACAGCGGCATAAGCACTTCACTCTTTCTACTGCTTATACCTCTCCCTATACATCCAAGCATTCTGCTGGCATTTCGTGCTGCTCTATTACATTGTCTTCCCACCTTTAAGTCTTCTGAAATAATTACTCCTAAATCCCTTTCCTCAGATACTGAGGTCAGGACTGTGTCAAATATTCTATACACTTGGTTTGATTGTTGTGCTATCTTCAAAATGAATGTCCTGCCTCGTATATTATAGCTTTTACAGACTCTCCCTATTAAATTACCTCTTAGTTTCTTTATCTCTATAAGCCAGGACCTAACCAGGTTTATTTAGGCAGGTAGGAAATATATGCTAGCTCTTTCCCTTCTCCATATACCCAAGGAAAAAGGGGGCCTTGGGATCCCTGACTTAAGTAGATAGTTAGATACAATGAAACCTCCATGCTTCAAAGAGTTTTAGACTGGTGTTGCCGTCCCTCATTCAAGTAACAGATTGCTACTGAACATTTGTACACTACATCACCGCTTTTTCTTCAACTTTTTTGGGCAGGGATCCCAATTCCCTCTTCTTTGGCATCTCATCCCACCATAGACCCCACTCTACTGACCTGTCAAAACTCTTCTCCCTGGTACAGATTTCAGCACCCCCCACCCCCCCACCCCCCCCCTCCCTATTGTTAGCAATTTTGGGAAGCCCTGAATTTCCTGCAGGCTGTTTAGCTGACCCATTCAAAACTTGGCGCTCAGCGGGAAAAGGTTCCCTTTTTAGGAAATCAGGATGTTTGTTAGCATTCGGAACTGCTTAACCTCTCTGTCCCTTGCCAACTGGGCCTTCGGAAGGACATGCAGTTATCAAATTTTCTGACTACTCTTCCCTCGCATTCTGCTTATGATAGATACCTAACTTTTTTTTGAAAATCTGCATTGGCTCGGGCCATCTCCAGCACTCATTGGCTCGGGCTGTCTCCAGCACTCACTATCTAACTTTTAACAGTTATTGATTTCACCCCTCTCAGATTTTAGATTGACATACATCGATGACTGGGCATCTAACTTTGATGCTACCATTTCCTCAGATCATTGCCCTCAGTTATTCCATATTGCCCTTAAGTCCACTATAGCTAGTAAATAGAAAGAAGCAGGTTACCAGCAAGTGGTATTATGTGCCATCGCACCTACATAAGATGTTCCTCACATCTTCCCCGATGTGCTAGTGCTGTGACTCAGCAGAGGGCACAGTCCTTCATATTTTTTGGCAGTGCCACAAGCTCAGATCATTTTGGGAGAAAATACATCAGACTTTATCTAAGATTTTTCATTTTTCAATACCCAACACCTGAGTTATTTTTACTACATCTCTCTGATCTACCTGTCCTCCTTTTTTCGTACTGTATTTTAAGACACTTAGGGGGTCATTTACTAACTGATATATGGTAGTATTCTGGCGTATATCTGTTGCAGATTGCGGCTCCAAGGTTATTTGCGCCGCAATCTGACTTTTCCCAGCTCATGCCAAGTCCAAAAAAAAAAGAAGGGGGTTGGAGTGGGTGGGGAAGAGGGTAGGCCACCAGTTTTAGGTGTAGAAAATGGTCTAAATCTATGCCAGCAAGGGAGCTAGCATAACTTTAGACAGGTGGTGGATACGCTGAAGTTATGCAGAAGCCGGCACTTCTAAATAAATTCAGAGCATCCACCGCCAGCTAAAGTGTTATTAAGACTGGTGTCTAAAATGCTCGTCTTAGGCTACTTTCACACTTGCGTTTGGTGCAGATCCGTTATGGATCTGCACAGACAGATCAGTTCAGATAATACAACCGTCTGCATCCGTTCAGAACGGATCCGTTTGTATTATCTTTAACATAGCCAAGACTGATCCGTATTGAGCACCATTGAAAGTCCATGGGGGACGGATCTGTTTTCTATAGTGCCATATTGTGTCAGTGAAAACGGATCCGTCCCCATTTACTTACATTGTGTGTCAGGACGGATCAGTTTGGCTCAGTTTTGTCAGACAGACACCAAAATGCTGCAAGCAGCGTTTTGGTGTCCACCTCCAAAGCGGAATTGAGGCGGACGGAGCCAAACTGGTGCATTCTGAGCGGATCTTTATCCATTCAGAATGCATTAAGGGCAAAACTGATCCATTTTGGACCGCTTGTGAGATCCCTGAACGGATCTCACAATTGGAAACCAAAACGCCAGTGTGAAAGTAGACTTAATAAATGACCCCTTTAGTGAATGAGGCCTGTTCCTGTGTATCAGCTTTATGAAAGTCCCCTTTCCACCATCTCTGTCTCACTAGGTTCACAATGTAGAGGAAATCTGGAGGATGGTGGAGCTAACTGCCTCTCTCAGACATACCCACAAGGCCTTTGTGAAATGATGAACCCCTTGGATCATATTCCAGGGCACCTCTGACTACTACCTTATTGGCTTAGGTTGTTTTAGCTGGAACCATGTTGTGGGAACTTAGTGATGAATCTGTCCTCTCCTCCCTCCCCCCTTTTTTTCTTTTATCTCTCCCATTATGCTTACCATGTTGATTTTGTTCCCTTGACTTTTGAGGTCTACCTGTTAAACCTTAGTTGACACACGAATGGAGTCACACATTTTCATCAGATGATAGGATTACAAGTGTAACGATTATACTTTTTGTATGATTTTTTATCTTCTATCATATGTGCCTAAGAGCTGGGACCCCCCAGTTGTGGTCTTTGCTTGTATTTTCTGTTTCTACACATCCCTTTGACATTATGTGTCTGTATGTTAAATAAAGAATTTATAAAATAATAAAATGAGCTTGATCTCACCTTTCTAGCCCCCTCTAATCTAGTGTTGCTGCTCAGCCCTCTCCTACAGCAGCAACATATTGTTGTGGCTGCAACTAATTACTGGGCTCAGCAGTACAGGCACTGTACGGTAGAGATCCATCCTCTGGGAGATCTGTCCTCCTTGTGCATTGTCTAATGATACCGGACCACAACCAATCAAGCACCTTTTTTTAAGGTTTTTCTAAACTTACTAAAGAGATAACCCATTTCTTGTGAAAACTTTCACTTTTTTGCTGTTGAAATGTTAAGATTATTCTTTAAAGTATTTCTTTGATTCTGAATTCCTTTTATTTCTTACTGTTGTCTCAAGATGATGACAGAGATTTAACCACTTACCGCTACTGTAACGCCGAAAGGCGTCATCTCTGCGGCTCCCCCAGGCTACGCTAACGCCGATTGGCGTCATCTCGCGTGAGCCGAGATTTCCTGTGAACGCGTGCACACAGGAGCGCGCGTTCACAGGAACGCATAGTGCACAAGTTCTTCTGCAGCCTGCCAGCCGCGATCATTGGCTGGCAGGCTGTAGCTTTTTGAATCGACGAATGAAATGGTTATATCAGACGCTATTTTGAAAATAGCGTCTGATATAACTGCTGCCTGGTCCTCTGGTGGTCCCTTTCGCTTGGATCGACCACCAGAGGACACAGGCAGCTCAGTAAGTAGCACCAAATCACCACACTGCACATTACACATTACCCTGTCATTTTTTTAACCCCTTATTTAGCACCTGATCGCCCATATTAGACTCCCTGATCACCCTGATCACCCCCTTGTCCACCCCCTGTCATTGATCACCCCCCCTGTAAGGGTCCCTTATCACCGCCAGTTAGTTAGCCACTTGTTAGGTAGTTTAGCGCCCACCGCACCGCACCGCAGTCACCGATTAGTCGCTGATTAGCGTCATCGCTGTCGCTAATCAGCACTAGTACTATATAGTATCTGTAAGTGATCAATACTGATCGCAATCAGATCTATATCAGTACATTAGGGTCACCTTAGGTTCTACAAAAAACGCAGTGTTCGCCCGATCAGGCCTGATCTTGTGCCCACACTTGCGTTTAGTCCGCCCCACCGCAGTGACAGAATTTTTTTTTCTGATCACTGCAAAAACACTGTAAAATCGCTGCGCCGCTATAAAGATCACTTTTGAGCTTTTTGGATCTTTATTAGCGGTCGCAGCTTTACTTCGCAAGCACTCCTTTTTGCTAGGTAGGTTTGCTCTTTTTCCTGGGTAGTCTCAGAGGAATACCCCCTAAATTTAGTGAACCCAAAATGTCAAACAAGGGGTATTCCGCTGAAGAGGCCTACAGGATTCTGGCCCTGATGGATGAAAGCGATGGGGATGACTCACCCGCTGAATCCAGTGGTTCAGAATATGAACCTGTAGACAGCAGTGGCACTCTAACCGCTAGTGAGGATGACGAGGTAGAGGTCCCTGCTACGGCCAGACGTACCCGATCCCATGTCAGGGTTCTGCCTACCCTGCATGATGACCCTCATTTGCAGCAGAGTGGTGCTAGCGCTGATCTTGTTTATGGTGCGGCATACACCAGCAGCGCAGCACACCCTGGACCTTCTACCAGCACTGCCGTATTCCCTGGTGAAGTGGCGAGCACCAGAAGGGCAGTTCCAGCTGGTACGGTGGCACGTGCAGTAACTCCCCTGTCGCAGCCACCGCGTTCACAGGCCCGTAGAACCCTTAGTCTCCCAGAGGTGCTGGCAAATCCCAATTGGCACTCCCCTGCTTCCGCCGCACCCGTATTGCCCCCTTTCACCGCCCAGTCTGGAGTTCGCGTGGAGACGGCTCATTTAGGATCGGCCCTTCAGTTTTTTGAGCTGTTCTTCACCGCGGATCTCTATGACCTAGTTGTGGCAGAAACCAACCGCTACGCCACACAGTTTATTACCGCCAATCCGGAAAGCTTCTATGCCCAGCCTTTCGGGTGGAAACCAGTCACCGTTTCCGAGTTAAAAAATTTTTTGGGCCTTCTCCTCAGCATGGGTCTAACAAAAAAAAATGTATTGCGGTCATATTGGTCTAAAGACCCAATACATTACATGCCCATGTTCTCTGCTGCAATGTCTAGGGCACGTTTTGAGGCCATCATGCGCTTTATGCATTTTACGGACAATAGCACCTGTCATCCAAGAGGCCACCCTGCTTATGACCGGCTCCATAAAATTCGGCCCCTCATAGACCATTTGTCATCCAGATTTGCAGATGCGTATACCCCTAATCAAAACATCTGCATAGACGAGTCCCTAGTACATTTTACCGGGCGCCTTGGCATAAAACAGTACATCCCCAGCAAGCGCGCCCGTTATGGGGTCAAACTGTATAAGCTCTGTGAAAGGGCCACAGGCTATACATATCGTTTTAGGGTCTTGAGGGAAAAGACTCAAAACTGGAGCCGGTCGGATGTCCTGACTACCTGGGGAGCAGTGGCAAGATTGTCTGGGACTTGGTGTCACCCTTACTCCACAAGGGGTACCACTTATACGTGGACAATTTTTATTCAAGCGTGGCCCTCTTTCGGCACTTACATCTAGTCGGAATTCAATGCTGTGGCACCGCGCGACCTAGTCGCCGGGGCTTCCCCCAACGGCTCGTTAGTACCCGACTTGCACGGGGGGAGAGGGCTGCCTTGTGTGACCAAGAACTGCTTGCGGTGAAGTGGAGGGACAAGAGGGACGTTTACCTTCTGTCCACCATTCACGCAGACACGACTGTCCAAATTGAACGGGCAACTGGAGTCATTGTGAAACCCCTCTCTGTCCATGATTATAACCTTCACATGGGAGGGGTGGACTTCAATGACCAGATGTTGGCTCCCTATTTAGTTTCCCGACGCACCAGACGCTGGTATAAAAAGGTGTCTGTATATTTAATTCAATTGGCGATGTATAATAGTTTTGTTCTCTACAGTAAGGCTGGGAGAACAGGATCCTTCCTAAAATTCCAGGAAGAGATCATTTCGGAACTCCTGTATCCAGGAGGGTCCGTGCCCCAAGGCCCTGATGTAGTGAGCCGGCTACATGGCAGACACTTCCCGTCTGTCTATCCTGGTACCCCAACTCAACGTTCCCCAAGAAAAAGATGTCGTGTCTGCAGCAGGGCTGGAATAAGGCGTGACACCACCGTTTTTTGTCCTGACTGTCCTGACCAGCCTGCCCTATGCATAGGGGAGTGTTTCCGCAAGTTCCACACTCAGGTACACTATTAGTGTAGGGATCGCGTGACACAGGACAGGCACACAGGGCTATTAGGGCCCTTTCACACAGAGCTGCTACAAACCTCTCCTTTCACCTGGGACAAAGTGCATAATGTACTTCGCCACATCTCTGGGCGATTTGCGCTTTGCACATTGTCCCATGGGGAAGGAGAGGTTTGTCCTATAAAAGGTAAAAAAAACAAAAAACCAAACAAAATCACCGGTAAGCAAAAAAGTTATTGTTCTGTTTCAAAAGTTTATAAAAGTTAATGTTCTCTAAAGTTAATGTTAATAAATTTATTGCATTGCGGCCTGGTTTTTTTTTTTGTTTTTTTTTGTTTTTTTACCTTCTAGGTGGACCAAGCGATCGACTAGCTGCAGCACTGATGTGCATTCTGACAGAAGCATTGCGCTGCTATCAGATTACACACAAGTCGGTGTATGCGGCGCTGCAAGACGAGATTTCTCCTCTGCAGTAAAAGATACGTTTGCCGAGGCTTATGAGCTGAGGAGGTGGCGGTGTTCATATACTTTGGCAAACACTTTGTATATATAAAAAAAATGTAAAAATCCCGGCAATGATTTATTTATCCACATCGATTGATGTAAATGGATAAATCTGGTTTGCCAGGGCATACGAGCTAAGTGGGTATGGATGTTGGGCGGAGATCCTATGTCCTGGCAGACGCCTTTCCCCTCCTTTTTCTTTTTTTGGCAGAGATTTTTTCATCCACATTGATTGATGCGAATGAAGAAATCTGTGCCGTTCATTTTTTCTTTCAGCCCAGAGGCTGAACGAAAAAAAAAAATCTCATTACCCGTATGCTCAATATAAGGAGAATAGCAGAAACTCCTAATGCTGGCCATACATGTAATGATTGCGGAGACCCTCAAATGCCAGGGCAGTACAAACACCCCACAAATGACCCCATTTTGGAAAGAAGACACCCCAAGGTATTCGCTGAGGGGCATATTGAGTCCATGAAAGATTGAAATTTTTGTCCCAAGTTAGCGGAAAGGGAGACTTTGTGAGAAAAAACGAAAAAAATCAATTTCCGCTAACTTGTGCCAAAAAAAAAAAAATTCTTTGAACTCGCCATGCCCCTCATTAAATACCTTGGGGTGTCTTCTTTCCAAAATGGGGTCACATGTGGGGTATTTATACTGCCCTGGCATTTTAGGGGTCGTAAAGCGTGAGAAGAAGTCTGGGATCCAAATGTCTAAAAATGCCCTCCTAAAAGGAATGTGGGCCCCTTTGCGCATCTAGGCTGCAAAAAAGTGTCAAACATGTGGTATCTCCATTCTCAGGAGAAGTTGGGGAATGTGTTTTGTGGTGTCATTTTACATATACCCATGCTGGGTGAGAGAAATATCTTGGCAAAAGACAACTTTGTATAAAAAAATGGGAAAAGTTGTCTTTTGCCAAGATATTTCTCTCACCCAGCATGGGTATATGTAAAATGACACCCCAAAACACATTCCCCAACTTCTCCTGAGAACGGAGATACCACATGTGTGACACTTTTTTGCAGCCTAGGTGGGCAAAGGGGCCCATATTCCAAAGAGCACCTTTCGGATTTCACAGGTCATTTTTTACAGAATTTGATTTCAAACTCCTTACCACATATTTGGGCCCCTAGAATGCCAGGGCAGTATAACTACCCCACAAGTGACCCCATTTTGGAAAGAAGACACCCCAAGGTATTCGCTGATGGGCATAGTGAGTTCATGGAAGTTTTTATTTTTTGTCACAAGTTAGTGGAATATGAGACTTTGTAAGAAAAAAAAAAGAAAAAAGAAAAATCATCATTTTCCGCTAACTTGTGACAAAAAATAAAAAGTTCTATGAACTCACTATGCCCATCAGCGAATACCTTAGGGTGTCTACTTTCCGAAATGGGGTCATTTGTGGGGTGTTTGTACTGTCTGGCCATTGTAGAACCTCAGGAAACATGACAGGTGCTCAGAAAGTCAGAGCTGCTTCAAAAAGCGGAAATTCACATTTTTGTAGCATAGTTTGTAAACGCTATAACTTTTACCCAAACCATTTTTTTTTTTACCCAAACATTTTTTTTTTTATCAAAGACATGTAGAACAATAAATTTAGAGCAGAATTTATATATGGATGTCGTTTTTTTGGCAAAATTTTACAACTGAAAGTGAAAAATTTCATTTTTTTGCAAAAAAAATCGTTAAATCTCGATTAATAACAAAAAAAGTAAAAATGTCAGCAGCAATGAAATACCACCAAATGAAAGCACTATTAGTGAGAAGAAAAGGAGGTAAAATTCATTTGGGTGGTAAGTTGCATGACCGAGCAATAAACCGCTAAAGTTGTGGAGTGCCGATTTGTAAAAAAGGGCCTGGTCTTTAGGGGGGTATAAACCTGTGGTCCTTAAGTGGTTAATCACTTTGTACAAAAACACAGAATTTGATATTATAATGGATTTTGCAATTCCTCTTGCAGTTCTGGCAATTACAGATCACAGGGCATCTTAGTCAGAGACAGATCATACGTGGACACACAGTGGAGTTCTATTATTATCCTTCTGGGAGACTTACTATCAAACACTTTACCCGAAACTCATAAATTAGAAAGATTCAGTATGAATGTGCATGTGACGTAGGTAGAGTTGATAATTGCATCTTAAGAAGACGAGATTATTCACAGGATCTTAACATATCATTGTACACCACCGGGGGAGGGACAACTTAAACTGTAGTCAACAGGAATGCTATAGATTATGGGACAGTATACTATTAATTACACTGAGAATCAATATTAATTGTGCTGAGAAGCAATGATAGATCAATGCATTGCAAGTGAATGTGCGATCCATGCTTTATTTGTTTTGTTAGAAATAGGGTGTAAAAGAAAAGCCCATACCCATCAGCAACAGCAGCCAAGTGTCAATCGTTCCATAAAAATTCTAAAGTTCTTGGGTTGTACCCTTCCCAGGGAACAAGAAGCTCATCACCTGCTCAAACAGTGGTAGATCACATTATGTCCTATGTTGATATGTTTCCAGTGTGTACCATTTCATATCATCTCCCTTTGCATTAGCATTTACGCAAAGTGGAGGCAAACCTGGGCAGATGCCAGGGTCTATTGGGTTTCAGGTGGGCATCTTGGTAAAGATGCCCTATGTTTCAGTCAAACCAAGGGGGCTCACTATGACTCCCAAGGGACCAAATGCACCTCAAGTTGCTTTGTTGACAATATTCCCTCCCTAAAACATTTAATTTGGCATCAGTTCTAATGCAAACCTTGGGGTCCTTGGCTCATCAACGTACCATTTTCTCAAGCTTTGCAATGATAACATGGCAGTACTTGCTTATCTTCTATACTAATAAAATCCCTCTGTGCCTGCGCTACACAGAAGTTTGAAATGAAGAGAAAACACAACAGCACACGGCACGGTCGGAGGAGCCAAGGAGGGATGCTTACTTCAGTGTGTTCCGTATGTCCATGAAGATCTGGGACCTGATCACACACATCAAGCTACTTCCTGGAAGGAGGAGGTGGGCACCTCCCACACACAACAGCTGTGCCCTCTGTTGTCCCCGGGCATGGCACGAGGCAGACGTGGGCTGAGTGAAGGAAAGGCAGAGGACAGAGGAGGGCACGGTGCAGAGGCACGAGGGCATAGGTGCAGAAAGATATGGGCCCAATAAGGAGGGGGTGAGAGGGCAGAGCAAGGGTGGAAATGGAGAAGATGGAGACACAGGGCACAGGGGAGAGAGAGAGGAGAAACAGAGAGAATAGATGCACACAGATGAGGAGAGAACAAAGAGACAGAAGTGGACAGAGACAGCAGAGGCATAGGTGAAGAAGACAGATAGCAGAGGTGAAAAGGACAGAGATAGCAGAGGCAGAGATGAAGAGGACAGACAGCAGAGGCGAAGAGGATAGATAGCAGAGGCAGATGGGAAAAGGACAGACATAGCAGAGGAAGAGAACACAAATAAATTTATAGCTAAGGAGTAGAGTCAGGAGAGGCAGAGAGGACACAGACATTGAATTAACTAGCTAAGGAGCAGAGATACAGTAGGTAGACAGTAAGCAGAGATGGGAGAAACAGAAGTGAAGAGGTTAGAGATAGAGGCAGAGATGCAGATGATACAATGACGATCAAAGCTAAGGAGCAGAGACAGGAGAGGCAGAGAGAATGCTACATAATAAAATCCCTGTGTGAGTGCGCTGTGTCCATGTGTGTGTACCCAGTTTTGCACTGGGCATGCGCGCCGGGGAGTCCAATCAGGACAAGCGGTCCACACGGACACAGCGCTACACACAAGTTTCCCTGCAGGGTGTCAGCAGCCTGAATGCCTATAGAGACCATATAGGCAGGCCACAGCTCCACCGCCGGCTGCTCCAGCCACAGCTCCCCCGCCGCCGGCTGCTCCAGCCACAGCTCCCCCGCCGCCGGCTGCTCCAGCCACAGCTCCCCCGCCGCCGGCTGCTCCAGCCACAGCTCCTCCGCCGCCGGCTGCTCCAGCCACAGCTCCCCAGCCGCCGTCCTCTCCTGCCACAGCGTGCCTGCACTGCCTACATGCCATTTAGTGCACTGCATCTGTGTGTACACAGTTTGACACTGGGCATGCGCGGACACAGCGCTCCACACACCGCCCACACAAGCGCGCCGGCAAGTAGGATACGGTGCTGAAGAAGCCACGTGTACATCATTCAGTTTGTCGGCACTGTCCACAGACGTCGCTTGCACCGCCCACACCTGCGCGCAGGCAAAGTCACAGCACTATAACCCATATAGAGAGAAGCCCCTGTCAGCAGTCTGACCTACCAGTCACTACCAGCAGTCTTAGCACCAGCAGTCAGTGCCAGTCGTCCAGCCACAGCCACCAGTTACAGTGCCAGCTGTGTTAGCCACCAGTCAGTGTCAGCAGTCTCAGCCACCAGTCGCAGTAACACCAGTCAGTGCCAGCTGTGTCAGACACTAGTCTCACCCACCAGTCAGTGTCAGCAGTCACAGTGCCAGTAGTCTCAGCCACAGCCAACAGTCTCAGCCACAGCCACCAGTCTCAGCTACCAGTCAGTGCCAGCAGTCTCAGCCACCAGTCAGTGCCATTTAATATAGACTGTTCCTACTAATGTTTATGCACTAATGTTCTAGCACCCGTTATTGTAATGGGCTTAATGTCTAGTTCTCTTTATAGCAGTGGTGTACACAGAAGAAAGTGAAGCACCATGGGAGAGATGGAGGCTACTGAAGAGTAGTGGTAACCAACAGTCAGGAGGCATAACTGCTTATGCAGAGCTGAGGAGAAAGGTCATCTGCCAAGAGAGAGTGAGTTTCTGACAAAAGTTCAGTACAGTTGCTTTTGCCAAGTGGAGGCCTGAGCATGGGTCACAGAGCAGGCAGTCAGCTATCAAAGTAATCATTGGTGGTCTAAGAGCTGATAAAGTTGGGACATGTAGAAGGTAGGTCTGCTAGTGTTCAAACTGAGCTGCCATGAAAGCAGTGACAGCAGATGTGTACTGTACAGTATTGTCAGGCTGAGTGGTTAACCCTGTAGAGTCTACTGGGGTTGGAATAGTCAGCCCAGTTATGGAACCCGTGTTAGGGTAAATGGTTCCGCAGGAAGAGGTTGAAGTTGGGTTCTGTTGGGGACTGAGGGAGATCCCTGTCCCTGTAGTTTGTAGTTTGAGAAGATAGTGAGGCCTGCCCTGTAGGCTTGAGATGTGAACTGGTAGTACAACCCTGAGCTTCACTAGACTGGAAATAGCAGACAGTTGGAGGAGAACCATGGCAGGAGTCAAGGCCAATGTGTCAATGCTACTCTACAGTTGGAGTAAGTGAATATGTAGTGGATCAAAGGAATGATATATTGTAAGAAAAAGTTGCTATTTCCAGCTCACCATAGACGTAGATGCACGGGACAAGACCGGACCAGTCTTCTATGTAGAGTACGAAAAAGGAGAGTTCCAGCATCCAAAACTTCAAACAGTTGCTTTATCTTTATTGAATTTCATAATGTGAATACATCCAGTGTTCACTTTCACCCACCGCCGTAACAGGTTAACATGTTTTGAACTTTTCTCAGTTCTTAGTCATAACCTAGTGGAGTGCTCGTCCCCCGGGGTATAAAAAGACTCCACCCTTCAATCCTGGGGGTGGGTGAGGCGATCTGGGCCCCTCCTGGGGGCGAGCTTTCCACATAAATACACCCATCGACATACATCACTTTAAATGCTTTTTTAGTATATAAAACACATGACAGTATTAAAACATTCCTCCGCAAATCCTCAAAATATTAAAAAGGGAAAGATCATAAGGTTAGTAAATATGAGCAACCCAAAACCACAGTGTCATAATAGTTGTCCCTCTCTCATGTATGTGTAGTGACTTAGATGGAAAAATACCTTGTCTCTCAGACAGATTTAGTTATTACAGTGTTTTCCAAACCATTTATATCTTAAGTATTATATGGTATTGTCACGGCTGAGGATGGGGGAAACCCTCAGCCGTGCGATGCCAGGAGATGGAAGGTCGCTACTTGGCCAGGACCACAGAATTAGGGAGCAGGTCACCTCCTAGCGCATCCCTAATCTGATCCTGACTCCTAGCTGCATGAGCCGACCTTGATGATAGGAGGGCTCATGCTCCGGAACCTCGGATCCCTACTAACCCTCCGCAGATCCCTGAGCTAGGAGCTGGGTAGACAGCCCGTTCCTCCTGGACGCGGATAAACAGGAGTCTAAAGTGGCCAAGCTGCAAGGAGATGGGGTACATAAACAGACCTATGGATATGGCAGGAGAACAAATTTAGTTCAAACCTACCTGCCACAGCCTTGCTGACTGGATCCCGTGCACACAAGCTGAAGTCCAGACCATACATAAATGGACACAGCAAAGACACATACACAAACAGGAACCCAGATCCATAGCTGCATTAAACATGAAAGGAAAGCAACATGAACTTAACATCACATATAACATTTGCTATGACCACAAGGGTGGCCCTCACTGGCAGATGGTAATAACCAGGAGGATGACTCCAGCTTACAAACAAGGCTGGAGTACCCCTCAGACTACAGGTCATTACTGAGGCTTTATAGCCCAAAGTGGCCACACCTACACACAGACACACCCAGTGTACACACACAAAGAAGGAAGTTAACCCTTCCTACACCAGGCACTGAAAGACTGCCACTTAAAGGAGAAATGTCCAAACAAACCTTACACTCCAGCTGTTACCGCAGGCAACGACATGCGTGGCAACTATGTCTTGGGAAACAGCCAGAAGGCCGAGACACTGCCACCACATGTAACACACCACACGCTGCCACGGACAGCCACCAGTGAAGGGAAATTACACAGTGCACACCAAACAAGGAAAGTGCACACAAACACACGCACAAAACCACTGGCAAGCGCACGCATACCTGTTGTCCGCGGCAACCGCACTTGAGGCAAAACAACTAAGTGCCCCCAGCTGCGGTTGACACAACACCCAGACCGCGGGCAACTGCATGCGGCTCCCAAGGAGTCACGACCATAACCATGGGCGTGACAGGTATATACTACATATATTCTGATATCAACTCCCAACAGTCTTTATGGTTATGTACTATTGATAACAATACATGAGTTCTTTTCTCATGTTGAGTCCCTTTGGGTACCGGGTATCTAATCTAAAGATCAAAAAAGCTTCTCGTAATAGTATCTTATTTCTTATATCACCTCCCCTAGGGGAGGGGATAACCTTCTCAATGGCATGTGCGCAGAAACTGGCCACATTTCTATTATGTTTTTTTAAGGATCAAAGGAATGGTCTGATTGTCCTGTAGGAAGATTTCCTACTGGATGTATCTTGGAGGGAATGTATGAGTAGAAAGAACCCTTGAGACACAGGTTCTGCAATTGGGAGACATTGTCTGGTGCTGGGACTATGGTGTGAGACTGTGTGAAGTAATATAGCTCTGAGAGTGGCCTTTGTGTGCCGTGCAGGGACCTGAGAAAGAAAGTTACACACACTGTTCAGTGTTCTATTTATTTGGTTATTCTGCAATGTGCTCCAACTGCCAAGTCTGTGTACTTCAGTGCTGAAACCATTAATTAACCAAAATACTTTGTATACCATTGTATTTGTGGTTGTGTTCAGAAAACTTACCGTCATTTTATTTGGTCTGTGATTCCTTTTAAATGGCTACTTCACAAGAGAATATACCCAAACTTCAAGCTGTACACATAAAACACTTTTCTTGAACGTAATACCAGGTAAAAACCCATGAAAAATTGACACTGTTTCTAGGGAAGAAAAGCAGATTCTTTTTATTAAACTCGAATAGTCCCTTTAACACTTTCTCTCTGACCGTTCCATGTACTGTTACATTATATTAATCAGATCTCTACGATTAGGGTACTCCACAGGTTACCAACATAAGACAAAAAATAGAAATAAAATGTAATTTCAGAATCAAGAGGTCAGGAATTAAGGATGTTTACAGACGCTGGGTCCTGAACATGTTACATATTTAATACGGTTGAAAAAAGACATACGTCCATCAAGTTCAACCAAGGGATAGGTGGGGATGCGAATCCCAAAAGGAATTGAGACTCAGATTTCTACATGTTTTCATAAGCATTAATGTTTTTTACTTTTAAGAATTCGTCTAAACCCTTTTTAAAACTGTCTACTGTTCCTGCTGTGACCACGTCCTGAGAAAGTCTATTCCACAGATTCACAGTTCTTACAGTAAAGAAGCTTTGACGCTTCCGGAGACTGAACTTTTTCTTCTCCAGTCGGAGGCAGTGCCCCCTTGTCTTTTGAGCGCATTTTATATGGAACAGCTTTTCACTGTATTTTTTGTATGGCCCATTTATATATTTGTATAGGTTAATCATGTCCCCCCTTAGATGTCTCTTCTCAAGACTTAATTCAATTATTTTTCCATAACTAATACCCTCCATTCCCCTTATCAGTTTAGTTGCTCTCCTCTGTACTTTTCCAGCTGCAGTGCATCCTTTCTATGTACTGGTGCCCAGAACTGAACTGCATATTCCAGATGAGGCTGCACCAACGCTTTGTAAAGTGGTAATATTACATCCCTGCCCCGCGAGTCCATGCCTCGTTTAATGCATGACAATATCCTGGTGGCCTTAAAAGCAGCTGATTGACAATGTATGCTGTAATTTAATCTACCATCCACAAGGACACCTAAATCCTTCTCTATAAGTGACTCTCCCAGTGCTACATCACCTAGAACTTATGAAGCACAGAGATTATTACTACCAAGATGCATAACTTTACATTTGTCCACATTGAACCTCATTGGCCAAGTTGATGCCCAATCACTCAGAGTGTTCAAATCAGCTTGTAGTTTGTGGACATCTTACATAGACTGTACAGTTCTACACAGCTTAGTGTTATCTGCAAAAATAGATATGGTGCTATTAATCCCCTCCTCAATATCATTAATAAATTAAATAATAAGGGCCCAGCACTGAACATTGGGGTACACCACTTATAACCAGGACCATTCTGAATAGGAATCATTGACCACAACTTTCTGGACACGGTCCTTAGGCCAGTTTTCAATCCAATTACAAACTATACTTTTCAAGCCTATAGATCTTACTTTAACTATAAAGTGTCGTTGAGGGACAGTATCAAAAGCCTTTGCAAAATCCAGAAACAATACATCCACAGCCGCCCCTCTGTCCAGCCTACTACTCACCTCCTCGTAAAAACAAATCAGGTTAGTCTGACAACTTCTGTCCTTGGTAAACCCATGTTGGTTATCACTTGTAATATTATTTATAGTCACATACTCCTGTATATAGTCCTTCAAAATTTTTCGCACAACAGAAGTTAAACTAACTGGGCTATAATTACCTCTGGAGGACCTTGATGCTTTTTTTTTTTATATGGGCACCACGATTGCCTTCCGGCAATCACTTGGCACTGTATCATTACCTAGAGAATCTTTAAAAATTATAAACAGGGGCACAGCATGTAGTCTCCATCAGTGGTTTATTTAAAGATATGAGAACTTGTAGTGAGTGAAAGGACAGTGGTAAAAACATCAGGAGGAATAAATTTGTATCAGATTTAAGGCAAATGAATAGGGCAGTCATGTGCAGTAATAAGCCTATATGGATGTGCATGACCTCCGTGGGCTGCTCTAAAGGATTTGTTGGCTGCCATATGTCTGGAGATATTCTCCTCTATGGAGCACATAAAATGGATGCTATGGAGATCTATGAAGTCACAGTAGAGATACATGCACCTTAATTACATGTCCTGTAATGTGACCACTTGCAAGCAACTTTAGACTTACTATATCTGAGTGAGTTGGGATAAAAAAACATATAGAAGACCAGAGGTAATTGCTCTTCATTTAGTACCATGCTACCTCTCATTTGGCATATGCGGGCATGCTACATTAGTATGTATCAGAGTTGGTAAAAAAAAAATATATAGGTTTACATGAATTATCTTTAAAGGCTATGTACACCTTTGGGGCAATTTTTTTATTATTGCATTGTACTTATTTTGAGCTAAAAATAATTTTTCAATATGTCTTTATTAAAAAGAATCCTTTTTTGTGTACATAGCTGAGATGCTGTAGTAGTAGCCTGTGGATTTTCTATTGTAGGCTAGACAACACTCCTCTGGATTTCTGGGTAAAACATATGTAAATGTTCTAAATCTATGTCAGCAAGGAAGCTGGCGGAAATTTAGACCAGTGTTGGATCCATCAACAGCGTAGGGGTTATTGAGAGCAGAGTCTAAAATGCTGGTCTTAATAAATGACTCCCATTGTTCATTGCTATACCCTGAGAGACGACGTGTGAGGAGGAGTGAGACTCCCCTTACACAGGCGTCAAGCTTAAGACAGGGTAAATGTTGAACTATTGTAAACCCTGAGAGACTACGTGTAAGGGCTCATGCACACAACCGTATGCATTTAGCGGTCTACAAAACACGGATCCACAAAAAAAAGGATGACATCCGTGATGTATTTTTTTGCGGATCCATTGTAACAATGCCTGTCCTTGTCCGCAAAACAGATAAGAATAGGACATGTTCTATTTTTTTATGCGGAATGGACTTGCGGATATACGGAAACGGAATGCACACGGAGTCATTTCTGTTTTTTGTGGACCCATTGAAATGAATGGTTCCGCATAAGGGCTGCAAAAAGAAAAAACATAACAGAAGCGGTCGTGTGCACGAGCCCGAAGAGAGAGGAAGACTCCCCTCACACAGGCGTGCGGTCGAAGACAGGGTTCACCCAGAGTTATTTGTCGAATGTTACTGTACTTTCCTCTGTTTTAAGTGTTATCTGCTATTTACTGCCAGTTTTACAGTAAAATCCTATCTTACGGAAAAAAAGCTTCCAGTTTCCTGCACTTTACAGTCATTCTATGTTAAAGGGGTTGGCCACTTTCTGGCTACTGTTGACCAATGTGTATATAGGTTGACTAAATGGTACTTACTGCTATAGCCTATGTTGTTTGCTATAAGTTATAAGCCGTGTCTACTTGTTGGGAATATCTTCTGTATATACTGTACAATAAACAAGTGTAAATGCACAATTGCGCAGGGCAAGGGCTTTTTCAGCAGATCCGGTGACGTATCTGGTCTCTGTATAGGAATGCTAGGCAGAGGCTTCCGCCTAGCAGTGAACCTGGTGATGTCACCAGTACTAATGGGCAGGCTTTAGCACTGCCACAGCCTGTAAAACAGCCTAGCGCAGTGTTAAAGCCCACCCATTAGTATCGGTGTCATCACCGGGAACACTGTGTCATGGTAAGTGGGGATAAGAGGAACACCAAATAAACAAACAGTGACAGGAAAACAGACTAGGCCTCAAAGCTAGGGAAGAGGGAATTCTAACAATCCCTGAGCCTCTCCCTGACTGCTGACAGTATGAGCAAGTCCTGATGGTGAATGAACTAATACGCTGGAACTTAACAACCAGCATAGGACTCCAGAAGGAAATATCAACCACAAGGGGAGCAGTAAGAGGCGGACTTAAATAGAGCCTCATCACATATAACGAGCAGAACCTGTGGATAGGTGGGATCCTGCCAACAACAACAAACAGAAAGGAAACACAGAAAAACCTGTCAGATAGACTCAAGTCTATCCGATCTCTCACCGGGGAGGCAGTGACACACTGTTAGGCAGAAGCCTCTGCCTAGCAGTGTAAAAATATAAACAAAACAGCCTTTGTCCTGCGTAAGACAGCACAGGGCAAGGGAGAGCATCGGAGCATGAAATGCTCCAATGCTGCACTTAGAGGTGTTGCCTGGGTTAAGAAGGGGATAAGTCCAGGTTCAGCTCCGAACCCGGATAACCCCTTTAAGCAGAGTATGGTTATCATAGTTAATGGTAGTTAGTCAGTAACCAACACGCGTAGATTATGCCACCTTGAACTGTATATATATATATATATATATATATATACAGTATATATATATATATATTTGTGGTCCTGGCTACGGCGCGAAGCCTGATGAGTGTGACTGAACCTAACTAGCTAAAGTGGCTGGTGGTGTGCCTGTTGCCACGTGATGAGGGTAGGCCAAATAAAGGGGGCATACCCTGGGAGATGTAAGGAGAAGGGCCGGGAGGGAGGGGCGAGAGAGGACGTGCACCCGGAGAGCTGGGCGGCGGAGCTTAAGAAGCCCCCTACGCCCCTCCCACAAAAGCAGGCTGGATTCAGCCTGCTGAATTTGTGGTCCTGGCTACGGCGCGAAGCCTGATGAGTGTGACTGAACCTAACTAGCTAAAGTGGCTGGTGGTGTGCCTGTTGCCACGTGATGAGGGTAGGCCAAATAAAGGGGGCAAAAATACGAGTAGGAAAGGTTTAGGAAACGACTCTTTATTGTGGAAGATGGAATTACAGAACCAAGTCAGAGAAAGCTGCGGCGATTTCGGCTTTTGGCTGCGGGATGTATTGTGAGAAACAAGAGGACTTCCAGCGACCCATTTTGCGTATGATGTGGGCCGGTACCCCATGTTTGGAGGCGGCGGAGGCGGCTCCGATCCTGAACGAATGGCCCGTGATGGCCTGGGGGTTGAACCCTAGCCCTGACGCGAGGCTGCGAATGTGTTTGACAAACTGCGAGGAGGTGAGTGGCTGTGACGGGAAAGGAAGGAGAGGGCTGGCGGGAGCCCGGTTGCCCAGGGTGATTAGCAACCTGTTGAGGACGGCCACGGGACACCAGGAGTTGGAGGTAGGGAAGTATTCTATGCGCACTGGGGGCCCGATTTGTGAAGTTTTGGAGACTGGCAAGGTGAAAGTGAAATGTTCGTGACTACGGATGAGTTGGTTTAGAGTGGGGCCTATGTTGTGAGGAGAGGTGCCGGTGAATTCCCCGGGCCGGAGAAAGCCGTAAAAGCTTAGGTAGAGGGCGGCCTTGAGAATGCAGCTTCTGAAAGGGCCAAAAGGACTGCCGTCTAGGGAGGAGGAGAGTTTCCTGAACAGGTCCCCTGACACAGGTTGCCTGGAGGGAATGGGTTTGTGAGAGCTTTTTTGAATACCCCGCAGTGTGGCTTTGATGGCGTGGGAAGAAAAGACTGAGTTGCTGTCTGGATGACTGATCATGAGGTGATGTTGGACCCCTGACAGATATGATCTGATGGTGCTGAAAGAGAGGTGTAGGTCCTTGTGGCAGTATGCCAGGAAGGCCATGATGAAAGTGGTTTCGCTTACGTTGCCCCTGGGGTGAAGGCGACGAAAAACCTGGAAAGTTTTCCAACCTGACTGGTAATTCCTGGTGGAGTTTTCGGACAAGGACTTGCGGATGAGATTTTGAGCCATGGATAGGTGTCTGTCTAGTCCAGGATCAGGGAGCCGAAGTCCGGGGGGGGAATCCCGATTCTCTCGGCTTGCGGCATGACCTGGAAGAAGAGAGTTAGATTTAGGCGAGACAAGGCATCCGCTGCGACGTTTCTGATGCCCTGGATGTGGGTGCAAGAAACATGAAAATTGTGTTTGAGGGCAAGCCAGGTGAGTTTGCGTAGGAAGCGCATGACTTTGGGTGAGCTGGATCTGCCTTTAGTGATGATGTCGACGACCGTGTGGTTGTCGGTGATGAACCGAACTGGCATGTTACTCCATTCTTCGCCCCAGACTTGTGCGGCTGCCACGATGGGGTACAACTCAAGGAGCGGAGAGGACTGAATGGCTTGAGGGTCTGAGTGGATTTGAGAGGGCCAGGAACCGGCGAACCACTGGTGGCCGAATAAGGCGCCGAACCCGACGGACGCGGCCGCATCGGAGTACACGGTCGGACAGGTGGGACTCCAGCGAGGGACAAACATGGAGATGCCATTCCATGCTGCCAGAAAGATCCTCCACATGTCTAGGTCGGCCAGGGCTTCACGGTCCAGTTGAATCAGCGAGTCCTGGGTAGTGGCTGTTGGTAATAATTGGAGGAGTCTTGCTGTGAAGGATCGTCCTTGTGGCATGATGCGGGTTGCGAAGTTGAGATAACCCAGAAGTGACTGCAGGTCGCCCTTGGTCATGGTTCTGGATCCTATGTGAGCGGAAATGGATGATTGGAGTCTCACTAGTTTGTCCTCTGGGAGTCTGGCTTCCATTCTGCAGGTATCTAGCGTGATACCCAAGAAGGTGAGGGCCGTATTAGGGCCATCGACCTTTGATGGCGCCACTGGGACCTGTAAGGCGGAGAAAATGCTAAGGAGACTTTCCAATCGGTCGGGCACGTGGTTGGGGTGCTCGATCAGCAAGAAATCGTCCAGGTAGTGTATGACTCTGGGACAATTCCCGTGGTTTACCAGGATCCAATGGAGGGCCTGGGCGAACTGATCAAAGAGCCAGGGGCTGCTCTTTGACCCGAACGTGAGGCGGGTGGCGAAGAAGTACTGGTCCCTCCATTTGATCCCGTGAAACCCCCAGAGGTGTGGTTGGATTGGCAGGAGCTTGAAAGCGTCCGAAATGTCCGCTTTTGAGAGCCAAGCGCCCACCCCAACCTGTAGGATGAGTTGGATGGCTTCATCCAGGGAAGAGTAGTGCATGGAGTATTCTTCCGATGGTATCAGGGAGTTGAGACTCGGGACGTCAGATGCATGAGGCGCAGACAAGTCGTAGATTAAGCGTTTTTTATTGGTATTCTTCTTGCAGACCAGCCCGATAGGGCTCACCCTGTAGACCTGGAAGGGAGGGGTGGGAAAAGGGCCTATGATGAAACCCTTCTGCAGCTCGACCTGCAAAAGAGAATCCACCGAGGCCGGGTCCTCTATGGCCGACATGAGATTGGGGGTCTCCCAGGAATCACGGGGCAGAGTGACAAGACCGGTGTGGAAACCTGTTGAAAAACCGGAACGCAGGAAATCGACGAAGGCGGGATCGTGATGGGTATTGAGGAGGGAGACGAGAAGGGGGACATTAATGTCGGCTAGTCAGCTTTTTGCCGAGCGCTGGGAGCAGGAGGACTGGGGATGGGCCCGGAAGCAGGTGGAACAAATGTGGAGCGCCTTACATTTGCTGTAATTGCAGAAACTGGAATTAAAGTTGTTGCACAACTGGTTTTTACCCAGGAACACAATTGGGCGACCTAATTTGTCCAGGAGCGGACCCGGTTTCTGGGGGGCAGAAGTGTTGGGCAACTGTTTGGGCTGGGATGGGGCGTGGGCGTTTGGGCACCAGTCGGATGCATGCAGAACTGACTGGCAGTTGGAGCAAAAAGGTGACCTGAGACCTGCAAAGTGTCTGCAGAATAGCTCCATGTCCAGAGAGGCCCAATTGGTGATATGCCGGAACTGGGCGAGGGCTGCGGCTGCCTTCGCCGAAAACGACCGGTGATAGTCGTAGAAAGAGCAACCTCCGTATTTGTGTCCGAGCTCCGTGACCCGGTATAAGTAAGCGTCCAGCTCCTCTCTTCTAGCGGGATGTGCCGAGCAGATGATGTCGCGGTAGAGGCTGAACGCGAGCACGAACTCCGGGATGGAGAGTTTTTTATTCAGGCGGGAGTCCTTGGCCTTCAGAACTACGGACACGTCCCCGCATGCGATGGTCCGATTTTCCACCGTGTCGTGCGTGGAGATGAGGACCGCTGCCAGGTTCACGTCCTTGCCTGCGAGTATGTCTCTGCGCAGGTTTTCGGGGACGAAAAAGGAAGGAGCTATTTCGGGAGCCCCGGACGACCTACCTGGGGACGACGGCTGAGAAGTGGAAGGACCAGGGGCGGGACTGGAGGGAGCAGCAGGCGAAGCGTCCCTGCTTTCGACTGCCTGGAGTCTGGTGTTGAAGTCGCCCATGGCGCTGGACATGTTATTGATCGCGGCGTGAAGTTGTGTCAGTGACAACTGTATGGTTGACATGGACACCTGCTCCGTGGACTCTGTGGATGGCTCAGGAAACAATAGACGATATAATTCGGCCTTTCGGGCCGTGGCCGAGTGGCGGATTCCTCGCTTGTTGAGCTCGGCGATCATCTTGGGAATGGTCCATATCCGATAAGAAGAGCGACTTGCTCGCTCCGATACCGCGGACTCCACGGTTGATAGAGCGTCCTCGAGATCGGAAACGTGGGACATGTTTAGAGCTGAAAAACGAAGAGGGAGAAGACGAAAAGCTGGAGGGGGAGCGAGAGCGTCTGGAGGCGGCCGTAGGACGCGTGATCCCCTTGGCGGGCGTGAATTGTCAACTTACCTTAAGTCACAGGAGCCGTCTATGCCGCGAAAAAACGGGGACGGGAAAACAGGGGAAGCCGAGAATGTCACTGCTTTGCCTACAAAGAACGGTGTATGATGCAACGATTGGCTATGCCGGGCGGCCAGAATAGCGAATCGTGTCTGCTACTTACCTGGAAAATCGAAATAGTTTTTTAAGGGAGCACTTCGCGGAGTAGCTTAGCCACCTGAAAGAACAAAACCGGACGTGTTGATTTTTGGGAAACCATGGCTGGTGCGCGACCAGCGGTTTCCCTGGGATATGACCGGGCCGGTGCCGGGAATGCCGCGTGTGACTGCTGCAGCGGCAAGCGAAGGGGTGGGAAGCGCGCCATGGGTGGGAATGCATCCCGGCGAAACTGATGGAGAATGCAACAAGGGGTCAGAGGGTGAAATGTGTGCCAGGGCGATCCTGGGTGGACGAGGTTAAGGAGCGGTTCAGGGCGTACCTTTGGAGAAGAGGGACAAGGTAGGGCCTGGGCGTACCAGGCCCAGGGGAGGTGTGTGAAAGCGAGGTGGGCGCACCACCTTGAAGACACATGGGTTGCGTGACCCGAGCGAAAAAACAAAGAGAGAGATGGACACAGACAGGTGATGCCGGATGGAAACAGGTGTGGACAAGTGACCAGAGAGAGAGGAAAGAAAAGAGAAGAGAGCAGGGCGTTCCTGCGGACAGAAAGTAGTGGGTGTGCGAACCAGATTTTTTTGGGGGGGGGGGGGGGCCAAAAGCGGGAGGGACGGATGCCGGGCGAAGACCGTACTGTCCCTCCCCTGATGCAGGGGGTGTTTTTTTTTTTTTTTTTTTTTTTTTTCTTTTTCACTAAGCAAAAAGAGACCAGGAGGCGCACGGTCCCTGTGCTCAGAAGAAGAAGGTCAGCTGGAGATACATTCTCTGCATTGGAGTCAGTGGGGGATGCGTATGTGCCTAATCAGCTGCTTGAGTATCCCCTGATCCCTGTGAGACTAGAGACCCCATGCACATCTAAGGACATGTTGGCGACAGGAGGAAGAGGGGGGGGGGGGCAGCATGGCGGGGGAAAGATAGTTTACTATGCCCGGAAGGGAGAAGTGGCGCCACGGATTTCCGGTGGAAAGTAAACTGGGATACCCTGGTTGGAATGTGAGATTACCGTGCAATGGGAATATAGTGAACAGATATATGCACATACATTGCCGGGAGCTGGGCAGGGGCACAAGCACTGAAGGTACATCAGCATGCATCGAGACTGGCACGATTGAGGCCGGTCCCTCAGAACCTAGCCATGCATGCTGATGTGTGACTGAGATGGTCAGGACTGGAAACAGTCTGAGCTGCTGCGTGGGAAATCAATACAAGAGGTTTGGAAATTTATTGGTGGGGAATCAAGTGCGTTTATGAGGGGGCGCTGCACAGATAAGCCCCCTGCATCCAACTCTGTCCCTGCGTGCGGCCGCGGTCGGACAGATAGCAGGAGTGACAGCTGGAGTGACCCCGCCGACCCCTGTGATAGCAGGAGTGACCCCGCCGACCCCTGACCCGCGGCGGCCGTGCGATGCGTTCCACGCTGGGACGCACGGCAGGCGGAAGGGGCGGGAGTGGGGAACCAGACGCCGGCCGCAGCGATGGACCCGGTGGAAGGAGCTGGCCGAGCGGTGCGTGGTCCTGCGGGGAGAGGTGGCACGGTAAGAGGGGGATCTGTGGGGACCCTGGGGACTGAATGAGCCGGTTTCTGAGTGCGGGGGGCAGGATGGATCGTGCCGGCGGCCCCCACCGACTTCCGCCCTGCGGTCACGTGATGCGCTCCAAGCTGGAGCGCATGGAGGCAGGGCGGGAGCGGCAGGTGAAGGAGCGGACCGGCGGGGGTTGAGGTGGTGGCTGCGGGGTGGTTGGTGTGGACGCGGGAGGGGGATGGAAGGAAGCTGGAGGGGAGCAACTTACCAGGGAAGCGGCGGATTCTGGCGCGCAGAAACGCCGCACGTGGGAGCAGCTTGGCCGGAAGCAAAGGACTGACGGGTGCAACTCCTCCTACCAAACGTAAAGGCGAGAGAGGACGTGCACCCGGAGAGCTGGGCGGCGGAGCTTAAGAAGCCCCCTACGCCCCTCCCACAAAAGCAGGCTGGATTCAGCCTGCTGAATATATACACAGTATATATAGTCTTAGCCAGTGACCATCATGGTAAAAGCACAGTTCAGAAAAAAAGAAAGCAATAATACTTGCACCCAGGTCTCTATAGGTATAGAGTAGCTCTTCTTTTCTCCCACCTCTACACTATAGAGCTATTTTGTAAGCATTATATTAGTATACAATGCACCTTGTAGGTGGATGTAAGTCTTTCGTGCAGCGCTTGCTGAGCGGGAGGCTGGAGATTCTGGAGCATTGTTTGGTGTTGTGTTTTACAGCTGATTATTTTTAGAAGGTTTTAATGATGTGTATGACAATGGGAACATGTTTCAATGCTCTCTTTATTTGTCAACCAGTGGGGGAATATTTGCAACTGGCAGTGATTTGTGCAGCTCAGCTCCATTGACTTGAACTGATTAGTGGTACCAGAAATGGACAGGAGTAGTGCTGTTCAGTGGCAACTCTAGCAACAATATATAGGGGGGGCACAAAGATACCACAGTCAAAAATGGGGGGGCAAAAAAAAATTAAGTATATATAAATAAGATTACAAAATACCAGAGAATTGCGGTCTGCAGGGATACATTTATACTAAAACTATTTACTTACAAAAGAAGCCATTCAGTCGTCTGCTGTGCCGTCCTCTGCTTGCTTCTGCGGATTCTTTCCCCTTCTTTCTGTCTCTCATCAGTGCGCAGGCGTACTGTTATGGTGGATCTGTGGAAGACATACTGTTATGGGGGCATCTGTGGATGACACTGTTATTATGCCTCTTATTAGCCCCCATTATGCCTCTCATCACTCCCATATCAGCCCCCATGCCTCTCATTAGCCCCCATATGCTGCCTCCTATCATTAGCCCCATATGCCTCTCATCATTAGCCCCCATATGCCTCTCATCATTAGCCCCATATGCCTCTCATCATTAGCCCCCATATGCCTCTCATCATTAGCCCCATATGCCTCTCATCATTAGCCCCCATATGCCTCTCATCATTAGCCCCCTTATGCCTCTCATCATTAGCCCCCTTATGCCTCTCATCATTAGCTCCCATATGCCTCTCATCATTAGCCCCCATATGCCTCTCATCATTAACCCCCTTATGCCTCTCATCATTAGCCCCATATGCCTCTCATCATTAGCCCCCCAAATGCCTCTCATCATTAGCCCCATATGCCTCTCATCATTAGCCCCCCAAATGCCTCTCATCATTAGCCCCCCAAATGCCTCTCATCATTAGCCCCATATGCCTCTCATCATTAGCCCCCCATATGCCTCTCATCATTAGCCCCCTTATGCCTCTCATCATTAGCCCCCATATGCCTCTCATCATTAGCCCCCATATGCCTCTCATCATTAGCCCCCATATGCCTCTCATCATTAGCCCCCATATGCCTCTCATCATTAGCCCCCATATGCCTCTCATCATTAGCCCCCATATGCCTCTCATCATTAGCCCCCATATGCCTCTCATCATTAGCCCCCATATGCCTCTCATCATTAGCCCCATATGCCTCTCATCATTAGCCCCCCAAATGCCTCTCATCATTAGCCCCATATGCCTCTCATCATTAGCCCCCCAAATGCCTCTCATCATTAGCCCCCCAAATGCCTCTCATCATTAGCCCCCTTATGCCTCTCATCATTAGCCCCCCAAATGCCTCTCATCATTAGCCCCCAAATGCCTCTCATCATTAGCCCCCTTATGCCTCTCATCAATAGCCCCCCAAATGCCTCTCATCATTAGCCCCCCAAATGCCTCTCATCATTAGCCCCCATATGCCTCTCATCATTAGCCCCATATGCCTCTCATCATTAGCCCCCCAAATGCCTCTCATCATTAGCCCCCCAAATGCCTCTCATCATTAGCCCCCCAAATGCCTCTCATCATTAGCCCCCCAAATGCCTCTCATCATTAGCCCCCCAAATGCCTCTCATCATTAGCCCCCCAAATGCCTCTCATCATTAGCCCCCATATGCCTCTCATCATTAGCCCCCCATATGCCTCTCATCATTAGCCCCCCATATGCCTCTCATCATTAGCCCCCCAAATGCCTCTCATCATTAGCCCCATATGCCTCTCATCATTAGCCCCCCAAATGCCTCTCATCATTAGCCCCCCAAATGCCTCTCATCATTAGCCCCCCAAATGCCTCTCATCATTAGCCCCCCAAATGCCTCTCATCATTAGCCCCCCAAATGTCTCTCATCATTAGCCCCCATATGCCTCTCATCATTAGCCCCCATATGCCTCTCATCATTAGCCCCCATATACCTCTCATCATTAGCCCCCATATGCCTCTCAACATTAGCCCCCATATGCCTCTCATCATTAGCCCCCATATGCCTCTCATCATTAGCCCCCAAATGCCTCTCATCATTAGCCCCTTATGCCTCTCATCATTAGCCCCCCAAATGCCTCTCATCATTAGCCCCCCAAATGCCTCTCATCATTAGCCCCCCAAATGCCTCTCATCATTAGCCCCCCAAATGCCTCTCATCATTAGCCCCCCAAATGCCTCTCATCATTAGCCCCCCAAATGCCTCTCATCATTAGCCCCCATATGCCTCTCATCATTAGCCCCCCATATGCCTCTCATCATTAGCCCCCCATATGCCTCTCATCATTAGCCCCCCAAATGCCTCTCATCATTAGCCCCATATGCCTCTCATCATTAGCCCCCCAAATGCCTCTCATCATTAGCCCCCCAAATGCCTCTCATCATTAGCCCCCCAAATGCCTCTCATCATTAGCCCCCCAAATGCCTCTCATCATTAGCCCCCCAAATGTCTCTCATCATTAGCCCCCATATGCCTCTCATCATTAGCCCCCATATGCCTCTCATCATTAGCCCCCATATACCTCTCATCATTAGCCCCCATATGCCTCTCAACATTAGCCCCCATATGCCTCTCATCATTAGCCCCCATATGCCTCTCATCATTAGCCCCCAAATGCCTCTCATCATTAGCCCCATATGCCTCTCATCATTAGCCCCCCAAATGCCTCTCATCATTAGCCCCCTTATGCCTCTCATCATTAGCCCCATATGCCTCTCATCATTAGCCCCCCAAATGCCTCTCATCATTAGCCCCATATGCCTCTCATCATTAGCCCCTCAAATGCCTCTCATCATTAGCCCCCCAAATGCCTCTCATCATTAGCCCCCTTATGCCTCTCATCATTAGCCCCCATATGCCTCTCATCATTAGTCCCCTTATGCCCCTCATCATTAGCCCCCTTATACCTCTCATCATTAGCCCCTCAAATGCCTCTCATCATTAGCCCCCAGCAGCCACATATTTTATAAAATAAAAAAACACTTACCTCTCCTGCTCCTGGACGCCGCCTGCCTCTCCTGCTGTCGGCTGTGCTCTGAACTGGCGCGCACAGCGTGAGGTCACAGAGCGCCCTCACGCTGTGCGCAGCCCTGCACAGCAGACAGCCGAGGACCAGGAAGTGGTGAGTACAGAGCGTTCACCACTTCCTGGTCTCTCGGTTCTAATGAGCGCTTCCATAATGGAAGCGCTCATTAGTATTCACCTGGGGGAATCAGCGGGGGGGCAACCGGGGGGGCAAAGGACAACATAGGGGGGGCGATTGCCCCCCCTCGCCCCCCCCTAGCGACGCCACTAGTGCTGTTTCTGGGGGCCGTATTCTAAACTCATACAACTTTATGGTTAGAAGTGTAAAAATAGATACGGGCATATTAATATAATATTAACTAAGGATGAGCAAATCAGTTCATAATAAACTGGGTTTGTTAAGAATTTCATAATAATTTGTCCAGAAATTGAACTTGGTTTGCTTCGGACGAATCCAGTAAAATGGTTCTTAGCGCTATTTTACTGCATATGTTGGGAGGGAAAAAGCACGATGGAAGAAGAAGGATGCTCACATGATCCTGATAGGAAGTGGGTGAGGGGGCTTGCCTTGATTGGCTCACGAGCTGATAGACAGCCTGGTTGAGCCAGTCAGTGGGGCAACAAGCACAGAGGGCTATGAATGAGGGTAAATGGGTGTTGCAGTCTCTTGCAGAAAACAATCTTAGGAACAGTGAAGGGATATGAGCAGCAAAAGCTTTCAGGAAGTGTGTTGCTGTGGCTGGCACAGACAGTACCTTCTAGCTGTAGTTACTGCCTTGTAATACAGCTTCAGCTGCTGCAGAACCTCAAAAGCAGCCACCTGCAAGAACATATATTTTTTTTCTCATGTGAACAAAAAGACAGCTATGTTTTTTTTTTTAACCCTGAAGTTTCCCAATAGGAATCTGCTGCAAAGCAATTATTGCACTTTTTGTTCAGTTCATCATATCCATCCGTGTTAGGCTACTTTCACATTAGCGCTTTTGGCGGATCCATCATGGGTCTGCAAAAACGCTTGCGTTACCATAATACAACCGCATGCATCAGTCATAAACATATCCGGTGGTATTATGTCTTATATAGCCATGACGGATCCGCCATGAACACCATTGAAAGTCAATGGGGGAGGGATCCATTTTCTATTGTCAGAGAAAACGGATCCGTCCCCTTTGACTTACATTGTATGTCCGGACGGATCCGTCTTGCTCCGCACCATATTGTAGACAGAAAAATGCTGCTTGCAGCATTATTCTGTCCGCGATGGGAGCGCAACCAAACGAAATGGAATGCATTTTGGTGCATTCCATTTCATTCAGTTCAGTTTTGTCCCCATTGACAATGAATGGGGACAAAACTGAAGCGTTTTAATCCGCTATTGAGATCCTATGACGGATCGCAATAGCGGAATTGAAAACACTAATGTGAAAGTAGCCTAAAACCCATTGCATTATAGCAAAAGCATTTTACAGCCATCTGCTGCTGCTACTGAGCAATTGTTTTTTGTTTTGTTTTAGTTCAGTGCACCATATCTGTCTTGTAAAGAACGTTGCATTGTAGCAAAAGCAATAACGCCATTTTTCTACCAGCGAAAGTAAACGCAAATTACTACATACACAGAAATCAAACTGCCTTCCCTGCATAGCTCAAGAGTTGGTGTGAGTGTGGGGGGCGGAATAATCACAATACAAGTGTGCAAGGTGTGTTTAACAATCCAGAGAGTACTGTTTTTAATTTCTGTGAACACACATCCAGCAATAGGCCCAACTCTTTTACCTGGCATCTCCTGATGGTTCAAGTGTTGGTGTGGGGAAGAGGGGAATAATCTCAATACAAGTGTGCAACACATGTTTTACAATCACGAGAGTACTGTTTTTAATCTTTTTGGTAAAAATCATTAAACAGTAGGCCTAAATCTGTTACAGGGCATCTCCAGACCGTTCAAGTGTTTGTGTAGGGGAGAACAATCTCATAGTAGGCTGACAACTTGTGTTTTACACCAGAGAAATCTTTTTTCTGAATCTGCGTATTTAAACGCACATAAGACATTAGGTCAAAATCTGTTACTGGCATGGGTACTGCATTATTCACAAAATAAATTGTCAGTAGCAGTATCTTCAGTGTGTTTTAAGAAAGAAAAGGGTTTTTAATTGCGCCTCTCTGTCTTTAAGTTCAAGAACAAACACTTGCAAACTGTGTACATAGGCCAAATGTCTGGAATATGGAAGTGTTCTAAATTAAAGATCCAGGGCCAGGCCTTGCCCTCCCACACCCAGAATGGGTAGTAGCAGCACAAGCAATCTGGCCAGAAGCAGTAGTAGTAGTAGTAGTGCTGGTGTAATACCTATTCCTGGTTCTGCTTCCTGCCAGGACAGGGAGTTCCTGAGCTGCCTTAAGAAGGAGACGAAGCAGACTACAGAGCTCCTGCTCCTTAGCATTCTTCAAAGAGAATAACAGCTAAAGACATACCATCTCAAATGAAATCAAAGTTAGTGTAGTACATGTCACCTACAGTCCTATGTAACACCACAGATAACAGAGTGATAACTCTCTGAGTACAGACAGTGTAGTATATGGGTGAGAGACCCTAGAATTCACAACACACATACTGTGACCTGAAGTGTTGGGCAGGGCTGCAGCAGTGCAAGCCAAATTCTCAATCCACCCTCCCCAACCCTACCGTGAAACAGGTATTTGGAAGCACTTTACATACATCGCTACAATATATACAGGACAATACAGCACCGCATACCTCTTACATCCAGTGACATCTCCTCTGATATAGACTCTTTCCTCAACTTCTCCATTTGGAAATAGGACCGCCATGATACTTTCTTTCAGCCATGTCTTGTCTCTGCAAAGTTTATCACATCATTTTTTTTAGATTCCTCTCTATGCTATCATTCTCTCTGCCTCAACACTGTCATTCTGCTGCTAGTCCTAATACTGTGTTACTGCCATACAGATAGTCCCCCATAATAATATGCTCCCAAACTGTCCTCAGTGGTAATAGTGTTCCCTGCAGTACCACCAATAGCAACCCCATTAATAGTAATGTCCTCCATATTGTGCTCAATAATAATGCCTCTACAGCACCCCCAATATTAATAATGCCCCATAGGGCCCCTAGTACAAATAAGGCCTCTTATAGTGCCCCCAGCAGTAACAAGGGCCCCCTTTGTATTATTAGTATATGCAATGGCCCTCTCTGTATTATTAGAATATATAATGGCCCCCTCTGTATTAATATAGTATATATAAAGATTCCCTGTTTATTATTAGCATGTATATATAAAGGCCCCCTCTCTCCTACTCTCTTTAAATATATATACACTGCTCAAAAAAATAAAGGGAACACTTAAACAACACAATGTAACTCCAAGTCAATCACACTTCTGTGAAATCAAACTGTCCACTTAGGAAGCAACACTGAGTGACAATCAATTTCACATGCTGTTGTGCAAATGGGATAGACAACAGGTGTAAATTATAGGCAATTAGCAAGACACCCCCAATAAAGGAGTGGTTCTGCAGGTGGTGACCCCAGACCACTTTTCAGTTCTATGCTCCTGGCTGATGTTTTGGTCACTTTTGAATGCTGGCGGTGCTTTCACTCTAGTGGTAGCATGAGACGGAGTCTACAACCCACACAAGTGGCTCAGGTAGTGCAGCTTATCCAGGATGGCACATCAATGTGAGCTGTGGCAAGAAGGTTTTCTGTGTCTGTCAGCGTAGTGTCCAGAGCATGGAGGCGCTACCAGGAGACAGGCCAGTACATCAGGAGACGTGGAGGAGGCCGTAGGAGGGCAACAACCCAGCAGCAGGACCGCTACCTCCGCCTTTGTGCAAGGAGGAACAGGAGGAGCACTGCCAGAGCCCTGCAAAATGACCTCCAGCAGGCCACAAATGTGCATGTGTCTGCTCAAACGGTCAGAAACAGACTCCATAAGGGTGATATGAGGGCCCGACGTCCACAGGTGGGGGTTGTGCTTACAGCCCAACACCGTGCAGGACGTTTGGCATTTGCCAGAGAACACCAAGATTGGCAAATTCGCCACTGGCGCCCTGTGCTCTTCACAGATGAAAGCAGGTTCACACTGAGCACATGTGACAGACGTGACAGAGTCTGGAGACACCGTGGAGAACGTTCTGCTGCCTGCAACATCCTCCAGCATGACCGGTTTGGCATTGGGTCCAGTAATGGTGTGGGGTGGCATTTCTTTGGAGGGCCGCACAGCCCTCCATGTGCTCGCCAGAGGTAGCCTGACTGCCATTAGGTACCGAGATGAGATCCTCAGACCCCTTTTGAGACCAAATGCTGGTGCGGTTGGCCCCGGGTTCCTCCTAATGCAAGACAATGCTAGACCTCATGTGGCTGGAGTGTGTCAGCAGTTCCTGCAAGACGAAGGCATTGATGCTATGGACTGGCCCGCCCGTTCCCCAGACCTGAATCCAATTGGGCATATCTGGGAGATCATGTCTCGCTCTATCCACCAACGTCACGTTGCACCACAGACTGTCCAGGAGTTGGCAGATGCTTTAGTCCAGGTCTGGGAGGAGATCCCTCAGGAGACCGTCCGCCACCTCATCAGGAGCATGCACAGGCGTTGTAGGGAGGTCATACAGGCACGTGGAGGCCACACACACTACTGAGCCTCATTTTGACTTGTTTTAAGGACATTACATCAAAGTTGGATCAGCCTGTAGTGTGTTTTTCCACTTTAATTTTGAGTGTGACTCCAAATCCAGACCTCCATGGGTTGAAAAATGTGATTTCCATTTTTAAATTTTTGTGTGATTTTGTTGTCAGCACATTCAACTATGTAAAGAACAAAGTATTTCAGAAGAATATTTAATTAACTCAGATCTAGGATGTTATTTTTGTGTTCCCTTTATTTTTTTGAGCAGTGTATAAACCTGCAAACAAAACAAATCTTTAAATGGCCAAATGTAAAAATAGTAGCCTTTATTAAATTAATCACAATGATATAAAAAGATGAAAAACACAACCACTGAAGTGCGGTACCAACTGAGGGACACAGGATAATATAAAGAGCACTGTGTGGGGTCAGTATAAGCATCTCGATCTATTCAATTTTCAGACATTTGTATGGGTCATGAGTTTAAAGTGCCTAGTGCCAAACATATTTTTACATTTGGCACTAGGCACTTTAAACTCATGACCCATACAAATGTCTGAAAATTGAATAGATCGAGATGCTTATACTGACCCCACACAGTGCTCTTTATATGTGATATACTTATACAATTATCCTGTGTCCCTCAGTTGGTACCGCACTTCAGTGGTTGTGTTTTTCATCTTTTTATATCATTGTGATTAATTTAATAAAAGGTTATTATTTTTGCATTTGGCTATTTAAAGATTTGTTTTGTTTGCAGGTTTATATTATTCTCATGAGTTGGCCTCTTTTTGAGGGGTATCTAATGTTGAGATTTTTGTTGGCTGGTAACCTACTGTATATGCTCTCTTTATTTATATATATATATATATATATATATATATATATATATAATGTGGGGATTCGCCCTGGTAGGCAGGGTAAGTGGATGCAGTACAGAGGCAAAAACAAGGTTGTAAAGCAAAGTTCAGTGTTTATTCACACATAGAACAAAAACAAGCCAAAAGTAACGGTGTTCAGTTTTGGTGCCTGTTCACACCACACAAAGTCCACAGTGCAAAAAAACTTCACCTGGTCAGCAGATTTCCACCCGCAGTCCACAGCAGACTTTAGAGGCCTGTTTCCCCAGCATGCGGCTCTCAAGACACAGACTCCACAGCTTCTCTGACATTGAGGATAATCCACCACAGCTGAACGTGCTGGCTGCGTTTTTATATCCCAGCCAAAACCCGGCCTGGAACCGTGGGGAACAGCCACCCACCCTGCGTTTTGGCTGCTCCCAATAAGAATCGTCCCGGATCGGCTTTACAGCCATACTAACAGCTGAAGTGTCAGACTGCAACTGCGAAACTGACACTTTAGGGAAAAACCCGGTTCTTACCTCACCGAGGCCAGGAACCTCGGTGACACGTCTCTTCCGTCAATGACGGCCCCTTGTTCCTTCTTACAATATATATATATATATATATGTATAGCTCCCTCTCTCTATATATAATGGTCCCCTCTGTGGTATTAGTTTATATAATGGCCCCCTCTCTATATATAATGGCCCCTTCTGTATTATAAGTATGTGTATATAAAGGTCCTCTCTCTCTCTTACTCTATATATAATGGCCCTCTCTCTATATATATAATGCCTCCCTTTGTATCAGTGTATGTATTTCTCCTCTATAGTATTTATAATGCTCTCCCACCCCCATAGTTCCCCCAGTACTGCCTGTATTAGGGTACATACATAAAAAAAAATACTCACCTCTGTTCCACTCTCCATCACCACTTTGTGGTTTAAATTCGGGCATCTTGGCACAGGCAGTAACAAACAAATCACTGTGACGTCCTGCACCACGTAATCACGTTATCTTGCAAGACCTGGGGCAGGAGGTCACGGTGATGTCATCACGATCTCCTGCGCCATTCCATTTCCTCATAGGCTTCAGGCCTAATGGCCTGAGCCCTATGAGGCAGAACAGAGGGGACAATAGTGCTTCCATGGCCCTCATTGAACTGCCTGGTGCTCCCTGCAATTTGGCGCCCAGGGCAATCCACCCCCGCCCAAACCATGATACGTCACTGCAGCTACATCCAGCATTTAAAGACACTGCTGTGAGGTGAGGGACTATGGGTAAGACAACCATCACCCAGAGTACTACTAGGCCAGTACAATACTAGTGCTGAACTGAAGCTATCCAAGCTTCCCCATGACCCTTAGGCTACATGCACACAACAGTGAAAAAAGGATGTTAAAAACAAAAGAACTGTCAGTTTTTGACCATTTTCAACTATTTGTGCATCAATTTTCTGTCCGTCTGTCCATTTTTAATGGCTGTTTTGATTCTGTTTTTTATGGCCTTTAAAAATTGTATAAATTTCATTGTCTTTTTTTAATAAAATCCTAACCACCAGCAGTAATAATGTCCCCCACAGTGGCCCCCAGCAATAATAATGCCCCCCCCCCACAGTGGCCCCAGCAGTAATAATGTCCCCCACAGTGGCCCCAGCAGTAATAATGTCCCCCATAGTGGCCCCCAACAGTAATAATGCCCCCCATAGTGAACCCCAGCAGTAATAATGCCCCCCCATAGTGACCCCAGCAGTAATAATGTTCCTCATAGTGGCCCCCAGCAGTAACAATATCCCCTATAGTGTCCCCCAGCTGTAACAGTGGCCCCCAGAAGTAACAATGTTCCCTGTAGTGGCCCATAATGTACCCCATAGCGGCCCCAGCAGTAATAATGACCCCCATAGTGGCCCTATAGTGGCACCCGATGTCCCCCATAATGATCCGTTTCTTTTTAGCGGGGGGGGGGGAAAGAAATCATGCACCACATCCATTCACATACGCAGAGGAAGTCCCTCCTCTCTTGATTCTGAAGGACCTGCCGAAGGACCTGCGCCCAAGCGTGATGACGTCATCACCACACACTCCCAGCATGATCAAGTGGTGATGTCATCATGCTGAGCGCATGTCCTTTAGCACGCCCTTCAGAATCAAGAAAGGAGCAACTGCCTGTGCGTTCAAGTGCATGAGGTGAATTATTTTTTTTAAACTACTAAAAGGCCATATTGCACTAGTGTACCCCTTTTTAACAGCCATTAGAGGGGTGCACTCTTGTCTAAGGCTACTTTCACACTAGCGTTTTAGTTTTCCGGTATTGAGATCCGTCATAGGGGCTCAATACCGGAAAAAAAACGCTTGCCTTCAGTTTTGTCCCCATTCATTGTCAATGGGGACAAAACTGAACTGAAAAGAACGGAATGCTCCAAAATGCATTCCGTTCCGTTTAGTTGCGTTCCCATACCAGATGGGAATGTTGTAGTTTGCTTTCCGTCCTGGGATGTGGAGCAAGACGGATCTTGCATGACCCCCAATGCAAGTCAATGGGGACGGATCCGTATCATAACGGATGCAGATGGTTGTATAATCAGTAACGGAAGCGTTTTTGGTGAACCCTGCCGGATCCAGCAAAAACACTAGCGTGAAAGTAGCCTAAGTGGCCCTTAAAAACGGCCCCATTGATTTCAATTGGGTCTGTCTGGCTGTGAAAAGGGCAGCTGCTATTCACTGGCCATTAAAAAAACGGCCATGTGAATAGCCCCATAGCCTTTAATGAATTACTAAAACGTCCGTCACACACCCATTTTTAACGTTTGTGTGCATGGAGCCTTACTGGTGCCAGAAAATTACACTTGAAATCAGCTGCTATTGAATGTATTTGAAATTCTATGTTGCACTTAGTAAAAGGGACTTTTATACATTTAAAGGGGTATTCTTTTTTTTTCTTTTTTTATGTATTTGTTTATATAATAGCAAGTCATACAATTTTCACATACATACCTTTATATCAGGCAGTTGACCCTTATATACAGAAAAATGGTGTGTCCCATGCATCAGTCCTTTGTAATGTATCCATGGCCTAACTGAAACATGGCATCAGTTACAGTGAGACTTTTTACACCCTGACATTAAGTAAGCAGTGTTACTGCAGTGGGTCAGCACACAGGACACCTTCATTTGTTAAGTAAACAGGACTACCGTCCTGTTAGCTACTGTCTTTGGTGAACACATGGTTTTTAACCACCTCAGCTCCCCTAGCTTAAACACCCTTAATGACCAGACCACTTTTTACAATTCTGCACTACACTACTTTCACGGTTTATTGTTCGGTCATGCAACTTACCACCCAAATTCATTTTACCTCCTTTTCTTCTCACTAATAGAGCTTTCATTTGGTGGTATTTCATTGCTGCTGACATTTTTACTTTTTTTGTTATTAATCGAAATTTACAGAAATTTTTGCAAAAAAATGACATTTTTCACTTTCAGTTGTAAATAAAAAAAAATAATACATTTCTATATACATTTTTCTCTAAATTTATTGTTCTACATGTCTTTGATAAAAAAAATGTTTGGGTAAAAAAAAATGGTTTTGGTAAAAGTTATAGCGTTTACAAACTATGGTACAAAAATGTGAATTTCCGCTTTTTGAAGCAGCTCTGACTTTCTGAGCACCTGTCATGTTTCCTGAGGTTCTACAATGCCCAAATAGTAGAAAAACCCCACAAATAACATCATTTTGGAAAGTAGACACCCTAAGGTATTCGCTGATGGGCATAGTGAGTTCATAGAACTTTTTATTTTTTGTCACAAGTTAGCGTAAAATGATGATTTTATTTTATTTTATTTTTTTCCTTACAAAGTCTCATATTCCACTAACTTGTGACAAAAAATAAAAACTTCCATGAACTCACTATGCCCTTTACGAAATACCTTGGGGTGTCTTCTTTCCAAAATGGGGTAACTTGTGGGGTAGTTATACTGCCCTGGCATTTTAGGGGCCCTAATGCGTGAGAAGTAGTTTGAAATCAAAATGTGTAAAAAATGCCCTGTGAAATCCTAAAGGTGCTCTTTGGAATGTGGGCCCCTTTGCCCACCTAGGCTGCAAAAAAGTGTTACACATGTGGTATCGCCATACTCAGGAGAAGTCGGGCAATGTGTTTTGGGGTGTCTTTTTACACATACCCATGCTGGGTGAGATAAATATCTCTGTCAAATGACAACTTTGTATAAAAAAAATGGGAAAAGTTGTCTTTTAGAGAGATATCACATGTGTGACACTTTTTTGCAGCCTAGGTGGGCAAAGGGGCCCACATTCCAAAGAGCACCTTTAGGATTTCACAGGGCATTTTTTACACATTTTGATTTCAAACTACTTCTCACGCATTAGGGCCCCTAAAATGCCATGGCAGTATAACTACCCTACAAGTGACCCCATTTTGGAAAGAAGACACCCCAAGGTATTTCGTGATGGGCATAGTGAGTTTATGGAAGTTTTTATTTTTTGTCACAAGTTAGTGGAATATGAGACTTTGTAAGAAAAAAATATAAAAATAAAAAATCATCATTTTCCACTAACTTGTGACAAAAAATAAATCATTCTAGGAACTCGCCATGCTCCTCACGGAATACCTTGGGGTGTCTTCTTTCCAAAATGGGGTCACTTGTGGGGTAGTTATACTGCCCTGGCATTTTAGGGGCCCTAATGCGTGAGAAGTAGTTTGAAATCAAAATGTGTAAAAAATGCCCTGTGAAATCCTAAAGGTGCTCTTTGGAATGTGGGTCCCTTTGCCCACCTAGGCTGCAAAAAAGTGTCACACATGTGGTATCGCTGTACTCGGGAGAAGTTGGGCAATGTGTTTTGGGGTGTCTTTCTACATATACCCATGCTGGGTGAGAGAAATATCTCTCTAAAAGACAACTTTTCCCATTTTTTTATACAAAGTTGGCATTTGACCGATATATTTATCTCACCCAGCATGGGTATATGTAAAATGACACCCGAAAACACATTGCCCAACTTCTCCTGAGTACGGCGATACCACATGTGTGACACTTTTTTGCAGCCTAGGTGCGCAAAGGGGCCCAAATTCCTTTTAGGAGGGCATTTTTAGACATTTGGATTCCAGACTTCTTCTCACGCTTTAGGGCCCCTAAAATGCCAGGGCAGTATAAATATCCCACATGTGACCCCAAGTTAGTGGAATATGAGACTTTGTAAGAAAAAACTAAAAAAACTAAAACCAAAAAAATCCATTTCCGCTAACTTGTGACAAAAAAAAAAAATCTTCTATGAACCCGCCATGCCCCTCAAAAGTGATCTTTTTAAAGCGCCGCAGCGATTTTACGGTGTTTTTGAAGTGATCAGAAAAAAAAAATTCTGTCACTGCGGTGGGGCGGACTGAACGCAAGTGTGCGCACAAGATCAGGCCTGATCGGACGAACACTGCGTTTTTTGTAGAGCCTATAGCACATGTCCTATTCTTGTCCGCAATTGCGGACAAGAAAAGGCATTTTCTATATAGTTCTGGCAATGTGCGGATCCACAAAATGCGGAAAGCACATTACCGGTGTCCGTGTTTTGCGGATCCGCGGCGTCCGTGTTTTGCGGATCCGTGGATCCGCAAAACACATACGGACGTCTGAATGGAGCCTTACAGGGGGGTGATCAATGACAGGGGGGTGATCAGGGAGTCTATATGGGGTGATCACCCCCCTGTAAGGCTCCATTCAGACGTCCGTATGATTTTTGCGTATCCGTGGGTCCGCGGATCCGCAAAACACATACGGACATCTGAATGGAGCCTTACAGGGGGGTGATCAATGACAGGGGGGTGATCAGGGAGTCTATATGGGGTGATCACCCTCCTGTAAGGCTCCATTCAGACGTCCGTATGTGTTTTGCGGATCCGCAAAACACATACGGACGTCTGAATGGAGCCTTACAGGGGGCTGATCAGGGAGTCTATATGGGGTGATCACCCCCCTGTAAGGCTCCATTCAGACGTCCGTATGTGTTTTGCGGATCCGCAAAGCACATACGGACGTCTGAATGGAGCCTTACAGGGGGGTGATCAATGACAGGGGGGTGATCAGGGAGTCTAATATGGGGTGATCAACCCCCTTTCATTGATCACCCCCCTGTCAGGCTCCATTCAGACGTCCGTATGTGTTTTGTGGATACGCAAAACACATACGGACGTCTGAATGGAGCCTTACAGGGTGGTGATCAATGACAGGGGGGTGATCAGTGACAGGGGGTGATCAGGGAGTCTATATGGGGTGATCAGGGGTTAATAAGGGGTTAATAAGTGACAGAGGGGGGTGTAGTGTAGTGGTGTTTGGTGCTACTTTACAAAGCTGCCTGTGTCCTCTGGTGGTCGATCCAAGCAAAAGGGACCACCAGAAGACCAGGTAGCAGGTATATTAGACGCTGTTATCAAAACAGCGTCTAATATACCTTTAAGGGGTTAAAAAAAATCGGATCTACAGCCTGCCAGCGAATGATCGCCGCTGGCAGGCTGCAGATCCACTCAATTACCTGCAGTTCCTGTGAACGCGCGCGCCTGTGTGCGCGCGTTCACAGCAAAAATCTCGCGTCTCGCGAGATGACGCGCCGGCGCGTCCACTCAGAATAACAGGGCCGCCGCAAAGACGCAATCCTGCGTACGGCAGTCCTGTAGTGGTTAATTGTGGTAATTGTTGCCACATTTATAGTGTACAAACAAGGGCATCCATAGCCATCATTGGGCCCCATAGCAAGAACCTAAATTCTTCATCGCTAACCCATCTCAGTACTCTCCCCTGTCCCCTTCCATACCTGCACCGCCCCCTTTTCAGCAGCAAAAATGAAAAAAATTACCATAAAATAATCTAATTAAAATACAAAGGGGGTGATTTATCAAAACTAGTGTAAAAGAAAAGTGGTTTAGTTTCCCATAGCAGATTTCACCTTTAGCAGATTTCCTTTGGAAAGTGAAAGGTGGAATCTAGTTGCTATGGGCGACTAAACCACTTTTCCTTTACACCAGTTTTGATAAATCTCCCCCATGTTTTATTAGCCCCCCCACCCCCAAATTAAACAATTTACTCTGTTTGCTGCTTCTATTGTAGAGTGTTCCATACCCTCCCATAAATTGTGCTGATACTCTTGTTATTATATAGTGTGCAGCAGGAAGAGTTCATGGGGGTATAGACACTATATAATAACCACAGCAGCAGGCAGACTTCATCGGGGGGTTTGGTGGGGTATGGCAGACTATATATTAACTACGGCTAAATAGGCTAGTCACGACCTCTCCTCCCATCTCCAGGTGGTGATTAGGAGGGGCAGATTGCGGCACACCCAAGCCCAAGCCAGTAGGAAAATCTGAAATCAACATTGGTGTGAATTAAATATCTATAAAACCAAGTAAGTGCACTTAAAATGTGTGCTATTCAGACTCTTGGCTCTAAGTCAGGAATAACAAACTGAATAAGCCAATCTCATAGAAAATAAACGAGATAATGGTAAAAAAGATATAAATTCCTGAGAAAACCGCATGGTCTGAATAGTAGTTTCCAATGTTAAAAACAGAACGAACAAATGCAAATCAGACATGGCGAATATATCCTCTTAGCTGCTATTCTCGATGAAATAACATAATAAACATATAAGTACACCAGGAATGGACCAGATCCTAGTAAAGGTACATGAGTTCTTTTTTTTAGGTTTAAGCCATTCGGATGTCTCGTCTTTAATCGGAGAATCCAAAAGGCTTCCCTTTGTATTAATCGCCTTTGGAAATTGCCCCCTCGAATAGAGGGAAAAACTCGCTCGATTCCAAAGGCAGAAAAAGTTTGTAAGCTCCTGTCATGCATCGAAATAAAATGCCTGGCAGCCTTCGAAATATTGACATAAGAAGAGTTAGTAACATAATTCAAATGTTCCAGGATTCTGTTTTTCAACCCCACATAGAGGAGGTCACACTGAGTACATCTAATAACATAAATAACCCCAGTGGTATTGCAATTTATATTGGGGAAGGTTGAGGTATGTTCTGAGTCCTGGAACATTTTGGTGGGCACAACATAGCCGCAAGTTTTGCAGGGGTGACTGCCTCACCGTGTAAACCCGGTATATTTAAGCCAGGTACTTGCCTGGGTTCTTTTTGGAGCAGATGTGAATAGTGAAGGGGACAACGATGAAGCTAGAATGGGGGACCGTCTGGCTGCCACCTTTTGCAGCGGCATTGGAATGGTATGGCAGGTACATCGATGATTTGCTCATTATTTGGAGCGGCGATGTGCCTGCCATACCTGATTTCATGCGCTATCTCAACGACAATCACGTCATGATTGTTGGCAAGGGGTTATCCTGCCTGGATGACCAAAAGAGCCGAAAAAATAGCACAGACGAAAAGTCGCAAGTCATTACTTTTTGGAGGAGGTGATAGGGTTGGGGACGACGCGAATACAGCAATTGTGAAAGATCATAATAACCTGCCTACTCTGGTTCTCACTTATAGTAACCAATTCCGGCAGGTTAAACAGGTAATTTCGGAGTGCATATCGATTCTATATGAAGACGATATTCTACATGGTTTATTACAAAATGGTTACAGAGTGGCAGCCAGACGGTCCCCCACGCTAGCTTCATCGTTGTCCCCTTCACTATTCACATCTGCTCCAAAAAGAACCCAGGCAAGTACCTGGCTTAAATATACCGGGTTTACACGGTGCGGCAGTCACCCCTGCAAAACTTGCGGCTATGTTGTGCCCACCAAAATGTTCCAGGACTCAGAACATACCTCAACCTTCCCCATTAAGTCTTATATAAATTGCAATACCACTGGGGTTATTTATGTTATTAGATGTACTCAGTGTGACCTCCTCTATGTGGGAAGCACTATAAGAAGGTTGAAAAACAGAATCCTGGAACATTTAAATTATGTTACTAACTCTTCTTATGTCAATATTTCGAAGGCTGCGAGGCATTTTATTTTGATGCATGACAGGAGCTTACGAACTTTTTCTGCCTTTGGAATCAAGCGAGTTTTTCCCTCTATTCGAGGGGGCAATTTCCAAAGGCGATTAATACAAAGGGAAGCCTTTTGGATTCTCCGATTTAAGAAGAGACATCCGAATGGCTTGAACCTAAAAAAAGAACTCATGTATAGAGTTGAGCGAACACCTGGATGTTCGGGTTCAAGAAGTTCGGCCGAACTTCCCGGAAATGTTCGAGTTCGGGATCCGAACCCGACCCGAACTTCGTCCCGAACCCCATTGAAGTCAATGGGGACCCAAACTTTTCGGCACTAAAAAGGCTGTAAAACAGCCCAGGAAATAGCTAGAGGGCTGCAAAAGGCAGCAAAATGTAGTTAAATCCCCTGCAAACAAATGTGGATAGGGAAATAAATAAAAATAAAAATTAAAATAAATAAAAATTAACCAATATCAATTGGAGAGAGGTCCCATAGCAGAGAATCAGGCTTCATGTCACCCACCACTGGGACAGGCCACTGTCAGATATTTAGACCCCGGCACCCAGACAGAGGAGAGAGGTCCCATTGCAGAGAGTCAGGCTTCATGTCATAGCAGAGAATCAGGCTTCATGTCATAGCAGAGAATCATGCTTCATGTCACCCAACACTGGAACAGGCCACTGTTAGATATTTTTAGGCCCCGGCACCCAGACAGAGGAGAGAGGTCCCATAGCAGAGAATCAGGCTTCATGTCATAGCAGAGAATCAGGCTTCACATCACCCAAAACTGGAACAGTCCATTGTCAGATATTTAGGCCCCGGCACCCAGACAGAGGAGAGAGGTCCCATAGCAGAGAATCAGGCTTCATGTCATAGCAGAGAATCAGGCTTCACGTCAGCCAAAACTGGAACAGTCCATTGTCAGATATTTAGGCCCCGGCACCCAGACAGAGGAGAGAGGTCCCATAGCAGAGATTCAGGCTTCATGTCAGCAGAGAATCAGGCTTCATGTCCTAGCAGAGAATCAGGCTTCACGTCAGCCAAAACTGGAACAGTCCATTGTCAGATATTTAGGCCCCGGCACCCAGACAGAGGAGAGAGGTCCCATAGCAGAGATTCAGGCTTCATGTCAGCAGAGAATCAGGCTTCATGTCATAGCAGAGAATCAGGCTTCACGTCAGCCAAAACTGGAACAGTCCATTGTCAGATATTTAGGCCCCGGCACCCAGACAGAGGAGAGAGGTCCCATAGCAGAGATTCAGGCTTCATGTCATAGCAGAGAATCAGGCTTCATGTCCTAGCAGAGAATCAGGCTTCACGTCAGCCAAAACTGGAACAGTACATTGTCAGATATTTAGGCCCCGGCACCCAGACAGAGGAGAGAGGTCCCATAGCAGAGATTCAGGCTTCATGTCAGCAGAGAATCAGGCTTCATGTCATAGCAGAGAATCAGGCTTCACGTCAGCCAAAACTGGAACAGTCCATTGTCAGATATTTAGGCCCCGGCACCCAGACAGAGGAGAGAGGTCCCATAGCAGAGATTCAGGCTTCATGTCATAGCAGAGAATCAGGCTTCATGTCATAGCAGAGAATCAGGCTTCACGTCACCCAAAACTGGAACAGTCCATTGTCAGATATTTAGGTCCCGGCACCCAGACAGAGTAGAGAGGTCCCATAGCAGAGAATCAGGCTTCATGTCATAGCAGAGAATCAGGCTTCACATCAGCCAAAACTGGAACAGTCCATTGTCAGATATTTAGGCCCCGGCACCCAGACAGAGGAGAGAGGTCCCATAGCAGAGATTCAGGCTTCATGTCAGCAGAGAATCAGGCTTTATGTCATAGCAGAGAATCAGGCTTCACGTCAGCCAAAACTGGAACAGTCCATTGTCAGATATTTAGGCCCCGGCACCCAGACAGAGGAGAGAGGTCCCATAGCAGAGATTCAGGCTTCATGTCAGCAGAGAATCAGGCTTCATGTCATAGCAGAGAATCAGGCTTCACGTCAGCCAAAACTGGAACAGTCCATTGTCAGATATTTAGGCCCCGGCACCCAGACAGAGGAGAGAGGTCCCATAGCAGAGATTCAGGCTTCATGTCATAGCAGAGAATCAGGCTTCACGTCAGCCAAAACTGGAACAGTCCATTGTCAGATATTTAGGCCCCGCACCCAGACAGAGGAGAGAGGTCCCATAGCAGAGATTCAGGCTTCATGTCATAGCAGAGAATCAGGCTTCATGTCATAGCAGAGAATCAGGCTTCACGTCACCCAAAACTGGAACAGTCCATTGTCAGATATTTAGGTCCCGGCACCCAGACAGAGGAGAGAGGTCCCATAGCAGAGAATCAGGCTTCATGTCATAGCAGAGAATCAGGCTTCACGTCAGCCAAAACTGGAACAGTCCATTGTCAGATATTTAGGCCCCGGCACCCAGACAGAGGAGAGAGGTCCCATAGCAGAGATTCAGGCTTCATGTCAGCAGAGAATCAGGCTTCATGTCATAGCAGAGAATCAGGCTTCACGTCAGCAAAAACTGGAACAGTCCATTGTCAGATATTTAGGCCCCGGCACCCAGACAGAGGAGAGAGGTCCCATAGCAGAGATTCAGGCTTCATGTCAGCAGAGAATCAGGCTTCATGTCCTAGCAGAGAATCAGGCTTCACGTCAGCCAAAACTGGAACAGTCCATTGTCAGATATTTAGGCCCCGGCACCCAGACAGAGGAGAGAGGTCCCATAGCAGAGATTCAGGCTTCATGTCAGCAGAGAATCAGGCTTCATGTCATAGCAGAGAATCAGGCTTCACGTCAGCAAAAACTGGAACAGTCCATTGTCAGATATTTAGGCCCCGGCACCCAGACAGAGGAGAGAGGTCCCATAGCAGAGATTCAGGCTTCATGTCAGCAGAGAATCAGGCTTCATGTCATAGCAGAGAATCAGGCTTCACGTCAGCCAAAACTGGAACAGTCCATTGTCAGATATTTAGGCCCCGGCACCCAGACAGAGGAGAGAGGTCCCATAGCAGAGATTCAGGCTTCATGTCAGCAGAGAATCAGGCTTCATGTCATAGCAGAGAATCAGGCTTCACGTCAGCCAAAACTGGAACAGTCCATTGTCAGATATTTAGGCCCCGGCACCCAGACAGAGGAGAGAGGTCCCATAGCAGAGATTCAGGCTTCATGTCAGCAGAGAATCAGGCTTCATGTCATAGCAGAGAATCAGGCTTCACGTCAGCCAAAACTGGAACAGTCCATTGTCAGATATTTAGGCCCCGGCACCCAGACAGAGGAGAGAGGTCCCATAGCAGAGATTCAGGCTTCATGTCAGCAGAGAATCAGGCTTCATGTCATAGCAGAGAATCAGGCTTCACGTCAGCCAAAACTGGAACAGTCCATTGTCAGATATTTAGGCCCCGGCACCCAGACAGAGGAGAGAGGTCCCATAGCAGAGATTCAGGCTTCATGTCATAGCAGAGAATCAGGCTTCATGTCATAGCAGAGAATCAGGCTTCACGTCACCCAAAACTGGAACAGTCCATTGTCAGATATTTAGGTCCCGGCACCCAGACAGAGTAGAGAGGTCCCATAGCAGAGAATCAGGCTTCATGTCATAGCAGAGAATCAGGCTTCACGTCAGCCAAAACTGGAACAGTCCATTGTCAGATATTTAGGCCCCGGCACCCAGACAGAGGAGAGAGGTCCCATAGCAGAGATTCAGGCTTCATGTCAGCAGAGAATCAGGCTTCATGTCATAGCAGAGAATCAGGCTTCACGTCAGCCAAAACTGGAACAGTCCATTGTCAGATATTTAGGCCCCGGCACCCAGACAGAGGAGAGAGGTCCCATAGCAGAGATTCAGGCTTCATGTCAGCAGAGAATCAGGCTTCATGTCCTAGCAGGGAATCAGGCTTCACGTCAGCCAAAACTGGAACAGTCCATTGTCAGATATTTAGGCCCCGGCACCCAGACAGAGGAGAGAGGTCCCATAGCAGAGATTCAGGCTTCATGTCATAGCAGAGAATCAGGCTTCACATCAGCCAAAACTGGAACAGTCTATTGTCAGATATTTAGGCCCCGCACCCAGACAGAGGAGAGAGGTCCCATTGCAGAGATTCATTCTTGGGTGTGTCTGGTGTCTGCAGCTGAGGTGAAAGGGTGTGTCTGCTGCAGCTCCTGAACCTCCACAGCACAGGCCTCTCCGGGGAGTTTCCTACCATCTGCTCCCCAGGAGGAGTTCCAGGCTTGCGGGGGAGTGTGACACCTTTTCCCCCAGCCCAGGCCCTGCCTCTCCCTAGGGAGCTGGTGGGGTCCTGTGGCCATGAGCTCCCGGAAGGGTGCCCCTGCTCCCCGGCGTGGGTCGGAGGGGAGTATGGACGGGCGGCGACCGACTCTGAGCGAAGGCGGCGAGGGGGTGAAAACATCTGGACGCGGTGGTAGCCAAGTCCCCCCTGAGGACCCGAGGACATCAGGAGGAAAAAGACTACCAGCAGGAAGCCGAGAGGTGTCGTCCCAGGTAGGTTGGGGGTCTCGGTGGGATGGAGAGAGTACCCTCACCTACAGCTCTCGTATAGCTGCCCACCTGCGAGAATACGATGAGCTGGGACGGCACCTCAAAGCCGTAAGAAAGGATCTAAAGGAGACGAGGGCCAGGTCCACTATCTCCTCCAGGTCAAAGAGGCCCCCCCTCAGGGAGAAAATTGGGGTACTTAAAGAGGACCTGGAGGCCTCCCTGAAGCGGCAAGACCAGTTGCTGGAGGGCAGTGGGCCCTTCAGAGAAAAGTTGCTAAATGGGGAGCGATTTAAGGAGATGGAGGCTGCGAGGAGAGGGGAGCCGTGCGGGGGTGCGGAGAGCGAGGTGGAGGAGTTGGAAGACTCCGAATCTCTGGCATCCCAGGCAGGGCCCCAAACCTCGCAGTCTGAACCAGCCCTCCCGGTAACCCCAGTAATGGAGGCATATAGTGGCATTCCGCCCGAACAGGAGCAAGTGCAGTTACCAGCGTTGCCATCTTCGGATGCGGAGTCAGCTATGGAGGGAAGCGATGAAGATGGTGGTCTACTGAGAGAGATCAAAATGTTGGAGTCGCCTGTGGTAGACTTTCAGGGTTTTGCGTTTGGAGAAGACCTGCTGGATGAGGACGAGAGCAGTGGCAAGAAAAAGAGGAAGAGCAAGAAGGAAAAAAAAAACATCCAGACACGTTATGTCTATACACGCTTGGTGGAGGCTGAAAAGTCTTCACCAGGCGTGTATCCCGCTAAACTCCCTGGCTCGGCATCTGAGGTGGTGCCTGAGCGGAGGAGCGGGGAGATTGTGCAGCCCAAAATGGCGCCGGACGCCGTCCCTGCATGCGGAGGCAGGGAGGAGGTGCCGGCAGAAAGCGGGATCCGGCAGTCATCTGTTGAAAGTGGAGGGGGCGGGCAAATACATCGGGAGGCCCCGCCCACCACTCTGCCAGCCGCTCCGTCCACTGCTCTGGCTACCGCCCTGCCTGCCGTTCAGGTATGTGGGGTGGTGCTGGAGCGGTGTGACGATGAGGTCACCGTCCCTCCTACCCACGGCGGTGATAGTTCTGGGTCCCCGCCTGCAGCTGCCAACGTGCGGCGGGGATCAAGGGAGGCGGCGGCGGTGAATGAAGAAGGAGGCGTGGCCAGGGGTGTGTCTGGACGCGCTCCCGAAGCTGGGAGTACAGGTGCAGGCAGTAAGCGCCTGCGTATTGAAGAGCCGGGGGCCGGAGCTGCCGGGGAGGATATGACTACGGCGCTCCGGTCCACTAAGAAAGGTTGTGTTGCACCAGAACAGGTGGCCATGTACATTGCCACTGGACACGCCCCCTCTGTCTCCGCCTCCTCCTCCAGCGCTGAATTAAGTGCTGGGGAGGGGAGGAGTGTGATGATCACTGCCCAGGTCTCAAGGGCAGCAGGGGGGGGCTTGACCAGTGGCAATGAGGGTGGCAAGGAGCATAGTAGAGAAAAAAATGATAAGGCAAATAATAATAAAAAAAATAAAGGTAAAATGACACCTGCTGCACCTGCTGCACCAGCTGTCCCAGCAGAGAGAAAGGGTGCATGTGAGCAGGGTAGTGGTAGGGGTGTTGGTGGAGGTGTTGCATCTGGTCCCAAAGGTGGGATGGATGCTGGGAGTCAGCAGACCGTCGCTGAGAAAGCGATGGCTGCGGCTCCTGGTGTCCGCCCTCCGGAGGGGTCCGGTGTGGTGTCTGGTGCTAGTGTAGTGGGGGGGGCCGGTTCGGTTGCCCCTCCTGCGGCCGTAACACCTGGCAGAAGTTATGCCAGTGTGGCTGCGGCCGTGGGGGGGGAGGGGCTATCCTCGTTGGCTTCCTCATTCCCAGGAGTCGCGGTTGGTGACTTGCAGCGGCGGCTCCTGGAGGCCCTGAAAAAGGGGGAGAGTTCAATGAGAGTAGAGGGTGAGAAGGTGGACCTATCCTTATGGATAGACAGGCACGGCCTGCGAGCTTTCCGAGAGGAAAGGGGGGGCGAGACCACCTGGTCCCTGCCCACAACCGGCCCTGGGACCAGACGGAATGTAGTCTGTCTCAAGTGGAGAAGCAATGATGCCTGCCCTACGAGAAAGAGGGTGGTGGAGCTCCTGCTTGAGATGGGTTTCAGGGTGGCTGACATCTTCGCCCTGATACATCCCTATGGTTCCAGGGAGTTTGACATCAGCTTTGCCCGGCCGGAGGGCCTAGAGCTTTTCTGGTCCGGGTATGAGCTGGTGAAGAACTTACCGGATTGGAAGGGTTTTTTTCGCTCAGGCGATAACCCGGCAGAACAACGTCAAGAAAGTGACCGTTTTGACCCGTAATGAATCGCTTTCTTGCGTTGATATTCTGACGTGGCTAAGTAGGTATGGGGACGTCCAGGGTGTACCATCGAAAAACCTGGACGAATTTGGCATTTGGTCGGGAGCCTGGACTTTCAATGTGAAGTTGAAATGTCTAGGAAGCACGGTTTCCCACATTCCATCCTCTGCCTTCATCGGCCGGGATAGGATTCTCGTTTTCTACAGGGGGCAGCCTAAGCTCTGTCACAAGTGCGGCAGCCCTTCACACTTCAGCGCCAGCTGCCAAGTGCAGAAGTGCGCGTTGTGTGGAGGGACAGGTCACCTTGCCGCATCTTGTGTGGAAATTAGGTGCAACTTGTGTGGTGTGCTCGGACACCCATTTAGTCGCTGTCCCCTCTCAGAGGTCAATGCGGCCCGAGCTCACGCAGGAGTGGGCCGGGAGGTCTCTTCGGCTGAGGCGGGTGCTGGCGGAGACAATCGAGTTAAGGGGTCAGTGAAGACCAAGAGCGGTCCGTCCCGGCAGAGGCGGAGGGAGAGGCGCCAGGCGGAGAGGGAACAGAAGGAACCCCACCAAAATGGGGTGATGTCTGCCCCTCCCCAAGTGGCGGGCTCCCGTAGTTCGGAGACCCTAGGGGACAGGGAGCTAAGTGTGGAGATCAGGAGACTAGACCGGGCCGATGAGACCCAGTCTTCAAACTACGAAAGTGCAGAGGGTAGTGAGACTGGGTCTAATATCAATAGACGGAAACGGTTCTCAAAAAAAAAGAGCCCGACCAAAGTAGCCAGGGAAGGCGTAACTGGCTCCCCTCTTGAGCTCTCCAACCGGTATCTCACTTTGGATGAGACCTCTGCCTCCTCTTCATGCGGGGAGGAGGTAAGAAGTGGGGTACCGGGGGCGAAGGTGGGAGGGCTTCCAGGAGGCCCCGTGCCCCTCTCTGGTGTGGATGTAAGGTCCCCAGAAGAGGAGGCAAATCTGATTCCTGGAACTGAGAAAGACAGGGGCGGTAGGCAAGAGGGAGCGGTGGTGACAGATGGAATGGACACCACCGTCTCTCTCAAAAGAGGACGCGCCGCCTTAGAGGATAGCCCCGGGAGGGGTAAGAGGGTCGGGAAGGAAGGAGGACATTCAGCTTAAACACCAAGTATGGCGGTACCCACTCAGCTGACACTGGCGACCATTAATGTCGCCAGCGTTAAATCTGATGCGGCTCGCTACACAGCCTTTGATTTTTTCAGCCGAGTTGAAGCTGATGTTTTATTTTTGCAGGAGACCAGACTGTCAAACTTGGCAGAAGTCCACAAGGCGAAGAGGGAGTGGAGATCTGGGCCCTCCTTCTGGTCTCTTGCGGCTGAGTCGTATAGCGGAGTGGCGGTTCTTTTCACCGTACCGGTAGAATGCCGACGGGTGGTTGAGCTGGAAATGGGGAGGTGTTTGATCTTGGATATCCTCATGAAGGGACAGGAACTGCGCCTGATCAATATCTATGGGCCCCAGTCCAGGTGGGACAGGAAATGTCTCTTTATGAGGATCAAGCCTTTCCTTTTTACAAGCCGGCAAGTGGTCTTTGGTGGGGACTTTAACACCATCATAAGGTCCCAAGATAGGGGAGGCACCAGAAACCCGCTGGCTTATGATAGTATAGCTTTAAATAGCATAGCTAGTGAAGCTTGTCTAGTGGATGTCCACATTAGGCACACCCCAGACCACGGGGGTTTCACTTTCTATAGAGGAGATAGGATTAGGTCTAGAATAGACAGGTTTTTTTTGAAGGAGGAGGCTACTTTCTCGCCCTTGAGGGTTGTGGAGGTAGAATTCTCCGACCACTGTCTGATTATGTTCTCTCTGAATATTTCAGAATCCCCCCAAATGGGAAGAGGTTACTGGAAGCTGAATGCGGGAGTCCTGGAGGAAGCAGAGGTAAGACAATCCTTTGAGGACTTTCTTCAGAGTCAGGTAGCTTTGCTGGATCTCTGTGACACTAAGTCAGAGTGGTGGGAGATATTCAAAGACCGGGCCGCAAAATTCTTCCGCCAGCTCTCGAGCCTCAGGTCCCTGGACAGGTACCGCCTGTATCAGGGTCTGAGGAGGAAACTCGAAGATCTGGTCTCGACTGGAGGTAGCCGCGAGGATATCTCCAGGGTGAAATCTTTGCTCAAGAGGTGCCAGTATGATAGGCACACATCTTTAGTTTTTGAAAGGGACTTCGGGAGGTACCGCTCGCCCGACCCCTACAGAAACTGTAAGATGTCAGTGAAGAGTAAGTTAGTGACAGGACTGGTTGACAGTACGGGTTCCCTGAACAGGTCCAGATCAGGGATTCTGGAAGTCGTCAGATCCTTTTACTCGTGCCTCTTGGGGAAGAGGGATCTGGATCGGGACAAGATGTCGGATTTCCTGGCTGAAATCACCCCTGAGTCAGAAGCTCACCTCTCTTTTGACGGTTTGGTAGAAGAGATCAGGAAGGAGGAAGTTATCCTGGCGGTGGAAGGGTTAGCTCTGAAGAAGTCGCCAGGCCCGGATGGCTTAACATCCGAGTTTTATAAGACCTTTAAGGACTCTTTATGTCCCCTCTTGACTGAGGTATTCAATGAGTGTCTATCCTCGGGCACTCTGCCTCAGTCAATGAGGAGGTCAGCCCTGATCCTCCTATCAAAAGGTAAAGATCCGAGCCGTATTGAGAACTGGCGTCCCATAGCACTTCTCAATACGGACAGAAAGATTCTGGCCAAGATACTGTTTAACAGGCTGGTGAAATTTGCGCCTCAACTCCTTTCGGTGGCTCAGCATTGCTCGGTTCCAGGCCGCAGCACTTTTAGTGCTGTGCTCGGTGTCCGAGAGGCAGTGGAACAGAGTAGAGCAGGCCACTGGAGGGGGTACATGCTGTCCTTAGATCAAGCAAAGGCATTTGATCGGGTGAACCATGAGTACCTCTGGTCGGTCCTTCTGAAGTATGGCCTGCCGGGGGGGTTTGTCGATTGGTTAAAGATCTTGTATGCGGGGGCGGAGAGTTTCCCGCTTGTGAACGGTTGGTCTGGCTGCCCTTTTGAGGTTGGGTCCGGCGTTCGCCAGGGTTGTCCTTTGAGCCCGCTTTTATACGTGTTCGCGATTGATCCCTTTCTTAAGAGGGTCAATCGTGGACCGTTGGCGGGAGTCGGGATGGATCCGGCGGCGCCGGAAGCCACTCTGAGGTCAGTAGCGTACGCCGACGATGTCACCATTTTCGTGTCCTCGAAAGAGGAGGCGGAATATGTGATGTCTGAGGTGGATCGCTACTCGGAAGCATCCGGGTCCATGATCAACCGGGATAAGTGTGAGAGTCTCTGGCTGGGAGGGGGTGATCCAGCTTTTGATCTCCCGGACACCCTCCCAGGGCCCCAGTCGTCAGCCAAAGTCCTAGGCATCCATTTCGGTCATGGGGATTATCCCACTCAAAATTGGGACGACAGGCTTAAGATCGCCGCTCAGAAGGTCGACCAGTGGAAGGGCTGGTCTTTGACCCTCAGGGAAAGGGTGCACCTGATCAAGGCTTTCCTGCTCCCTCTGCTTATCTATTTGGGCAGTGTGTGTATCTTGCCAGAGCCTCTCTGGACTCGGGTTTACAGTCTGTTCTTCCAGCTCTTATGGGGGAATAGACTGAACCTGATCAAGAGGGAGGTGACTTACCGCACGAGGAGATTAGGGGGGTTATCTATGGTCAACCCCGTGGTGTTTCTTGTAAACACATTTGTTAAAGTAAATCTGGCGAACCTCTGGATGGAGAGGGCTTCTCCGTGGGTAGTCTCCTGCCGGGGGTGGTTTCGGCCTTTCTTCCAGGAATGGGAGACAGGAGGGCAAGTGAAGGACTTGCGTACGCCTCACGGATATCTTCCGGCTTACGTCACCCCGATTCTGAAGGTAATCCGCCGGTGGGGTTTGGAGGTAGGGGAAATCAGGACTCTGTCAAGGAGGTCCCTTGACGAGAGGGTCTTGTTGTCCCACTTCCAGAAGCCCCTGGCCCTCAAGGATTGCCCAAGCCGGGATCTAGACAAGGGGTTACAGTTGCTAAATTCTGCAAGGATCCCCTTGAAGTTTTGGGACTTGGCTTGGCGCTGCTTTCACGGGAGGCTGTATGTAAGGGACAATCTGAAGTACAGGAACTCTGATGAAAGGGGTTGTCCCCGGGAGGAGTGCGGCTCCATACTGGAAAGTATGGAGCACTTCCTGCTCCAGTGTCCCTTTAATACAGAGGTGTACAAACGGGTGGGAGCTTCCATTGGCTGGCCTAGGCTAGCCAGCCTCTCCTATGCGGAGTGGGCCTATGGAGTGCTCAGAGACCTGGGCAGAAGGGACCTGTGCACATGTTTTTTAGTTAGCATAGTGGTTAGGTACTACACGTGGAACGCACGGTGTTTAGTTTCAACAAGGCAGAAAGTCCTCCCAGTGGATGAGGTGTGTAGGAACATTCTGGGAGACCTGGTGAAGGTACGTTCTCTCGAGTACGAAAGACTGGGTACCAGCAGGGCCTCTCTCCTCTGGAGAGGTTTTGCTTTTAGCGTACCATAGCCTAGTAGTACTCTTCCTGGTGGTGGGCTGATACTCTCACCCTAGATTTTTGTTTTGGATAAAGTGTATGGTTTTTAAAAGGCTTGCAAAGGCTGAACTTGGTCCTTCGGGAGTGGTTATGTGTGGTTATAGTAATGTTTATTGTATGGTATATTGTATATATTGTGCATATTATGTTGAAGGATAGGGTAAGCGGGGGTTAGTTAGTTAGGTTGGGTGGGTTAGGGTGAGGGGGGGGACACTTACAAAGTGTGGGGAGGCCTACATCCAGTCCTGGACTACGCAGACATGGGAGGACATGGGGCGAGGGCTGGATGTGGGTGGTGGAGGTAGGGCTGGCCTCGGACTATGCGGACATGCAGAGGACATGAGGCGGAGGTCAGTCCTGGGGGTTTTAGTTTTAGTTTAGGATAGGGAATGGCTAGGGACAGGTTAGGTTAGGGTAAGTTTGTAGTTTGTAGTGTTGTTTATATATATAAAAAAAAAAAAAAAAAAAAAAAAATTAAAAAAAAATTTAAAATTAAAAAAATATATATTTTTTTTTGCTTAGGGGCAAGTTGCCTGGAGTTGAGTTACGGCGAAGTAGCCATATTTTCGTTTGAGTTTGATTTTTATTCTGTGTTTTATTTCAATTTCTTTGGGTTAGGTTATTTCGGCCGAACCGGCTGGGTAAGTTTTATTTATTTTAGGTTATTTATTGTAGATTGTAGGTTTGTAGTTTTATGTGTAGGTATGAATGTGTGTGTGAATGTGGCTGGGGCAGCTGGAATGCTGTCTATGTTTAAGTTTTGTATGTCTGTACTTGTAATTATTTATGTAGCGTTTTGTAATTTTATAATAAAAAAGAGTTCCCATAGCAGAGATTCAGGCTTCATGTCAGCAGAGAATCAGGCTTCATGTCATAGCAGAGAATCAGGCTTCACGTCAGCCAAAACTGGAACAGTCCATTGTCAGATATTTTTAGGCCCCGGCACCCAGACAGAGGAGAGAGGTCCCATAGCAGAGATTCAGGCTTCATGTCAGCAGAGAATCAGGCTTCATGTCATAGCAGAGAATCAGGCTTCACGTCAGCCAAAACTGGAACAGTCCATTGTCAGATATTTAGGCCCCGGCACCCAGACAGAGGAGAGAGGTCCCATAGCAGAGATTCAGGCTTCATGTCAGCAGAGAATCAGGCTTCATGTCATAGCAGAGAATCAGGCTTCACGTCAGCCAAAACTGGAACAGTCCATTGTCAGATATTTAGGCCCCGGCACCCAGACAGAGGAGAGAGGTCCCATAGCAGAGATTCAGGCTTCATGTCAGCAGAGAATCAGGCTTCATGTCATAGCAGAGAATCAGGCTTCACGTCAGCCAAAACTGGAACAGTCCATTGTCAGATATTTAGGCCCCGGCACCCAGACAGAGGAGAGAGGTCCCATAGCAGAGATTCAGGCTTCATGTCAGCAGAGAATCAGGCTTCATGTCATAGCAGAGAATCAGGCTTCACGTCAGCCAAAACTGGAACAGTCCATTGTCAGATATTTAGGCCCCGGCACCCAGACAGAGGAGAGAGGTCCCATAGCAGAGATTCAGGCTTCATGTCAGCAGAGAATCAGGCTTCATGTCATAGCAGAGAATCAGGCTTCACGTCAGCCAAAACTGGAACAGTCCATTGTCAGATATTTAGGCCCCGGCACCCAGACAGAGGAGAGAGGTCCCATAGCAGAGATTCAGGCTTCATGTCAGCAGAGAATCAGGCTTCATGTCATAGCAGAGAATCAGGCTTCATGTCATCCAACACTGGAACAGGCCACTGTCAGATATTTTTAGGCCCCGGCACCCAGACAGAGGAGAGAGGTCCCATAGCAGAGAATCAGGCTTCATGTCATAGCAGAGAATCAGGCTTCATGTCACCCAACACTGGAACAGGCCACTGTCAGATATTTTTAGGCCCTGGCACCCAGACAGAGGAGAGAGGTCCCATAGCAGAGAATCAGGCTTCATGTCATAGCAGAGAATCAGGCTTCATGTCACCCAACACTGGAACAGGCCACTGTCAGATATTTTTAGGCCCCGGCACCCAGACAGAGGAGAGGTTCATTCAACTTTGGGTTGCCCCGCAATATAATGGTAAAATGAAAATAAAAATAGGTTTGAATGAGGAAGTGCCCTGGAGTACAATAATATATGGTTAAGGGGAGGTAGTTATAAATGTCTAATCTGCACAAGGGATGGACAGGTCCTGTGGGATCCATGCCTAGTTCATTTTTATGAACGTCAGCTTGTCCACATTGGCTGTAGACAGGCGGCTGCGTTTGTCTGTAATGACTCCCCCTGCCGTGCTGAATACACGTTCAGACAAAACACTGGCCGCCGGGCAGGCCAGCACCTCCAAGGCATAAAAGGCTAGCTCTGGCCACGTGGACAATTTGGAGACCCAGAAGTTGAATGGGGCCGAACCATCAGTCAGTATGTGGAGTGGTGTGCACACGTACTGTTCCACCATGTTAGTGAAATGTTGCCTCCTGCTAACACGTTCCGTATCAGGTGGTGGTGCAGTTAGCTGTGGCATGTTGACAAAACTTTTCCACATCTCTGCCATGCTAACCCTGCCCTCAGAGGAGCTGGCCGTGACACAGCTGCGTTGGCGACCTCTTGCTCCTCCTCTGCCTTCGCCTTGGGCTTCCACTTGTTCCCCTGTGACATTTAGGAATGCTCTCAGTAGCGCGTCTACCAATGTGCGCTTGTACTCGCGCATCTTTCTATCACGCTCCAGTGCAGGCAGTAAGGTGGGCACATTGTCTTTGTACCAGGGATCCAGCAGGGTGGCAACCCAGTAGTCCGCACACGTTAAAATGTGGGCAACTCTGCTGTCGTTGCGCAGGCACTGCAGCATGTAGTCGCTCATGTGTGCCAGGCTGCCCAGAGGTAAGGACAAGCTGTCCTCTGTGGGAGGCGTATCGTCATCGTCCTGCGTTTCCCCCCAGCCACGCACCAGTGATGGGCCCGAGCTGCGTTGGGTGCCACCCCGCTGTGAACATGCTTCATCCTCATCCTCCTCCACCTCCTCCTCATCCTTGTCCTCCTCGTCCTCCAGTAGTGGGCCCTGGCTGGCCACATTTGTACCTGGCCTCTGGTGTTGCAAAAAACCTCCCTCTGAGTCACTTCGAAGAGACTGGCCTGAAAGTGCTAAAAATTACCCCTCTTCCTCCTCCTGGGCCACCTCATCTTCCATCATCGCCCTAAGTGTTTTCTCAAGGAGACATAGAAGTGGTATTGTAACGCTGATAATGGCGTCATCGCCACTGGCCATGTTGGTGGAGTACTCGAAACAGCGCAACAGGGCACACAGGTCTCGCATGGAGGCCCAGTCATTGGTGGTGAAGTGGTGCTGTTCCGCAGTGCGACTGACCCGTGCCTGCTGCAGCTGAAACTCCACTATGGCCTGCTGCTGCTCGCACAGTCTGTCCAGCATGTGCAAGGTGGAGTTCCACCTGGTGGGCACGTCGCATATGAGGCGGTGAGTGGGAAGGCCGAAGTTACGCTGTAGCGCAGACAGGCGAGCAGCGGCAGGATGTGAACGCCGGAAGCGCGAACAGACGGCCCGCACTTTATGCAGCAGCTCTGACATGTCAGGGTAGTTGTGAATGAACTTCTGCACCGCCAAATTCAGCACATGCGCCAGGCAAGGGATGTGCGTCAAACCGGCTAGTCCCAGAGCTGCAACGAGATTTCGCCCATTATCGCACACCACCAGGCCAGGCTTGAGGCTCACCGGCAGCAACCACTCGTCGGTCTGTTGTTCTATACCCCGCCACAACTCCTGTGCGGTGTGGGGCCTGTCCCCCAAACATATGAGTTTCAGAATGGCCTGCTGACGTTTACCCCGGGCTGTGCTGAAGTTGGTGGTGAAGGTGTGTGGCTGACTGGATGAGCAGGTGGAAGAAGAGGAGGAGGAAGCCGAGTAGGAGGAGGAGGCAACAGGAGGCAAAGAATGTTGCCCTGCGATCCTTGGCGGCAGAAGGACGTGCGCCAAACAGCTCTTCGCCTGGGGCCCGGGCCGCCACTACATTTACCCAGTGTGCAGTTAGGGAGATATAGCGTCCCTCGCCGTGCTTACTGGTCCACGTATCTGTGGTTAGGTGGACCTTGCCACAGATGGCGTTGCGCAGTGCACACTTGATTTTATCGGATACTTGGTTGTGCAGGGAAGGCACGGCTCTCTTGGAGAAGTAGTGCCGGCTGGGAACAACATACTGTGGGACAGCAAGCGACATGAGCTGTTTGAAGCTGTGTGTGTCCACCAGCCTAAATGACAGCATTTCATAGGCCAGTAGTTTAGAAATGCTGGCATTCAGGGCCAGGGATCGAGGGTGGCTAGGTGGGAATTTACGCTTTCTCTCAAATGTTTGTGAGATGGAGAGCTGAACGCTGCCGTGTGACATGGTTGAGATGCTTGGTGACGCAGGTGGTGGTGTTGGTGGTACATCCTCTGTTTGCTGGGCGGCAGGTGCCAACGTTCCTCCAGAGGCGGAGGAAGAGGCCGAGGCGGCGGCAGCAGCAGAAGAGGTAGCAGGGGGAGCCTGAGTGAGTTCCTTGTTTTTAAGGTGTTTACTCCACTGCAGTTCATGCTTCTGCCTGGTCATGCAGGTTGTGCTAAGGTTCAGAACGTTAATGCCTCGCTTCAGGCTCTGATGGCACAGCGTGCAAACCACTCGGGTCTTGTCGTTAGCACATTGTTTGAAGAACTACCATGCCAGGGAACTCCTTGAAGCTGCCTTTGGGGTGCTCGGTCCCAGATGGTAGTGGCCAGTAGCAGACGGACTCTCTTGGCGGCGGGTGTTCTGCTTTTGCCCACTGCTCCCTCTTTTGCTACGCTGTTGGCTTGGTCTCACCACTGCCTCTTCCTCCGGAAATGCACGGTAGCATGAGAAGTTATTGAGGATGACCCTATCCGCACCTTCAATCTAATATACCCTTTTATGGATAGATTTAACCTTGGCCTGATAGAGCAGAAACCACTAATTTAGGGAATTGCTAAGTTGGGAATTGTATTTCAACCCAGAAAAAAAACTGTGCTTTGGCAGACACTAAATAGATTGACCAGCCACAGTAGTAACAACAGATTTAGCTGAATATAAATTGTAGGCCCAGTATTTAGGCGCTGGATGACAGGTATCCCTTTTAAGGACAGAATTAGACTTGGAAATGCACGGTAGGAATGGAAATGCTAAGTTGGGAATTGTATTCAACTCAGAACAAAAACTGTGCTTCGGCATACAGCAGACAGTATTACAATTGGCTAGCCACAGCTGAAACACCAGATTTAGGGTACTGCTATTTTGGCAATTGTATTTTACCCCTCAATAAAATAGCAAGCACAGCCAAGCCCCTGATGTAGGATATAGCAAAAAAAAACAACAACACTATTGATGGTTAAAAATGGACTTGGTGGCAGCTTGTGCTGGCGCACCACAAGACACAAAATGGCTGCCGATCACCCCAGAAAAAAGTGACTGAAAAACGCTCTGGGCAGCCTTAAAACAGTGAGCAATTGAATAGCAGAGGTTGTATGATACACAGCTGTATATCGATCACTTCAGTAAATAAATCCCTGCCTAATCTCGCCCTAACAGCAGCAGCTGCATCCTCTCCCTACACTGATCAGAGCAGAGTGACGTGCGGCGCTACGTGACTCCAGCTTAAATAGAGGCTGGGTCACATGCTGCACTGGCCAATCACAGCCATGCCAATAGTAGGCATGGCTGTGATGGCCTCTTGGGGCAAGTAGTATGATGCTTGTTGATTGGCTGCTCTGCAGCCTTTCAAAAAGCGCCAAGAAAGCGCCGAACACCGAACCCGAACTCGGACTTTTACGAAAAGGTTCGGGTCCGTGTCACGGACACCCCAAAATTCGGTACGAACCCGAACTATACAGTTCGGGTTCGCTCATCCCTACTCATGTACCTTTACTAGGATCTGGTCCATTCCTGGTGTACTTATATGTTTATTATGTTATTTCATCGAGAATAGCAGCTAAGAGGATATATTCGCCATGTCTGATTTGCATTTGTTCGTTCTGTTTTTAACATTGGAAACCACTATTCAGACCATGCGGTTTTCTCAGGAATTTATATCTTTTTTACCATTATCTTGTTTATTTTCGATTAGATTGGCTTATTCAGTTTGTTATTCCTGACTTAGAGCAAAGAGTCTGAATAGCACACATTTTAAGTGCACTTACTTGGATTTATAGATATTTAATTCACACCAATGTTGATTTCAGATTTTCCTACTGCCTTGGGCTTGGGTGTGCCGCAATCTGCCCCTCCTAATCACCACCTGGAGATGGGAGGAGAGGTCGCGACTAGCCTATTTAGCCATGGCCATTTGGATTTCTGATCAGTCACGACTAAGAACATGTTTGTTCGAAACGCGTAGACGTTTATTTGGAACACAGAGGTGATGCTGTCACTGTATGGATCTGTACTACACTGAATAAAGGAACCCACAATATTTTCTACTTCGATGCTGGATTCATCACTTTATTTCTATTACCTCACGGTCTTACCAAGGTCTCCGTGCATCAGGGAAGTCGATACAAGGGATAGAGGCAGCAGGTGAGCTGGACATTGTTCACAACAAGAATCATATATAATAACTACGTCAGCAGGAACAGTTCATGAGTTGTATGGTACACTATAATAACAACAGCCACAGTTCACTGGGGGGCGGGGGGAGTATGGCACACCATATAATACGCAACACCAGGCACACTTCATGTGGGGTATGGCACATTATATGATAACAGCACCAGGCAGAGTTTATGGGGTTATGGTATACTACATAATAATAGCAACAAAAGACACAATTCATGGGTGGGGGGTGGTATGGCACACTATATAAAAAGCAGCAGGCTCAGTTAATGTGGGGGCACTGTGCACTCTACAATTACTGCAGCACCAGACACAGTTCATAAGGGGAAATAGTACACAATATAACTATATAACCATAGCAACAACAGGCACAGTTCATTGGGGAAGGGGGGTATGGCGCACTATACAATAACTGTAGCACCAGGCACAATTAACCAAGGGGTATGGCACACTATATAATAACAGCACACTTCCTGCGGGTATGGAACACTATATAATACTCAGCACCAGGTACAGTTCATGAGGGGGTATGGTATACTGTACTATACACAGTGCTAGGCACTGTTCATGGGCGGGTTTGGTACACTGTTTAATAAAAGCAGCACCAGGCACACTTATTATATAGCATACTTCATCGGGGTATGGTACTCTATAAAATACCAGCACTATAGGGAGTATGGTACACTATGAAAAACCTGCACTATATAATACCTGCAGCATTAGGCACAGTTTATGAGTGGGTATGACACACTATATAACCGCAGCAGGCACAGTGCATGGAGGCGTATAGTACACCATATAATACTCGTAGCAGCAGGCACAGTTCATGGGAGGGATATGGTACATAATATAACAACAATAGCACCAGGCACAGTTGAAGAGTGGGTATGGTGCACTATATAATAACAGCAGCACCCTGTACAATTTATTGGGGAGGTTATGGCACACAGCTGCTGTTATATTATATATTGTGTGCCATACCCCATTCTCATTAACTGTGCTTGCTGCTGATTATTATTTTGTGTGCCATTACCCCCCCCCCCCATGAACTGTGCTTGTTGCTGTTTTTCATATAGTGTACCATATCTCCAACCCTATGAACTCTGCCTGCTAGTGTTATTATATAGTCTGCCACCAACCTTCCCCCCTAATAAAGTGTGCATGCTGGCTGCTCCATTTTAGCTAGTCAAATGCCATCTCCCATCATCCACAGCCTCCTGGACCTCAGCCCCCATTAACTTTTGTTTTAAAACTTGAGAGCTTACTTCTGAAAACAGACTTAGGATCGCTCTCTTTTGCTTCTCCTCAGCTTGCATGCTGCTGTAGCCTGGCATAGTGGTAAAGCGCAGCGTTCAGAGCCCCGAACACACATTAGGTCTGGTCAGCAGGTCATGTTGCAGTGAATGCTGGCAGACGAGTGACGTGACAGTCTGCAGATCATCCTGCATGGCTCACTAAAGTTTCTCTGCAGGGTGCTAGGTAGAGATGAGGGAACCAGACAAGATTTGTTTTGTTTGAAGTTTGAAGGGCACAAATCGATTTGTACCAAACAAACGAGAGAAAGAGATAGAAAGAGAGAGTCTGGTACAGAAATGTGTGTTTCTCAACAATAACAGGGTTAGCACTCAAACTCTTTACTCAAATTTCTTAAATCATCATGTTATCTTGAAACAAAAGCCATTGAAAAGGTATTGAAGGTATTTGTTTAGTTTAGATAACATCTCAGAAATCTCAGTTCAGAAAGCATGAGTGTTAACTCTACTATAGTACATCGGTATATCAACTGGTCTCCATAATAGAAATAGTACCCACCCAAAGGTTCCCCCTAAGGCCTCGCAACTAGAAACCATGAGCAGTCATCTGGCATGCAATACTTCTGCTCATTTTTCATCTCCCTAATAATAAAGAGCACCTGAAAGAGTACCCTACAAGACAAGTCAATCAAATAAGTAGAGAATGCTCCTTTGGATTTCTCAGTAAAATATATGCAAATTATCATGATTAACATCAGCTCAACGTACCAGGTGCATTTCTGTACTCTCTCTCACTGAATCAAAAAAAAAATCAAATTTGACTGAATCCCGAACCAGCCGCTCATCCTTAGTGCTAGGCTAGCCAATCAGCAGTAGGCTTTGCGAGCACTTCTAAGTGCAGAGAGTGCTAATCGTGACTTGGGTGGGGGCTGCTATAGAACCACTGTTGTCACTGATGAGCTGGGTAAGAAGTGGGGGGCCTGAGAACAAGGGTAGCCGGAAAGCAAGACCTGGATGGGAGTCAAGGTAAGTGTATATTAGTGGGTGGAGCCATTCATCTTCAACCTGTGGCTGATCACCTTTTACAAAACTATAACTCTCAGAATGGCTTGAAAGCTGGAGGCCCACTAAGAGCATACTTAACAACTTTGCAGTTGCTAAATTCGGAGCATGTAAGCCTCACCCCCGAGAATGCCTAAACCCACCCTGAAACACCCACCTATGGGTGGTGCCACCACAAGCCCCTCCCAAAGGTGGCCGCAGACCACATGAGAAGACAGTACAGTATTTAAAATGGGGGTATGGAAGGTGGAGCTCCTGTTACAGATTTTGCATTGGAGACCAGGAGCTTCAAGTAAAGCTTATGGTTAGGTTGACCCTCAGTTCCTTAACTAGCAAAGGTTGCTTGACTACAGAAGTGCTGACCCAAGATCTCTGTGAGCCTTTGGACAACAGAGTACCAGTAGACCCACTGTCTTGGCTACCCAGGCCTTGAAAAGTGATGGCTGTTTTCCCAGATCACCAATCCTAATAGGCCCTGACACTGACTGGTTTATCTTGTACTGACTCTAATTTTGCCTACATATTCAGCAGTGTTGCACAAAGAGTCTTGTGACTCATATCAGTCTGTCTCCCAGATATGGCTCACAATAAAAATTCAGGGGGGGGGGGGGGTCATTTACAAAATATTCATGTATGGTTTTTGGCATAAAAATGTAGCAAAATGTGGTGCAAAGGGCAACATTTTTGGACTTTTCATGTTTTCAGCCTCTATCTTCCTTTGGCAGAAGTAGCTTTGCTGAAGACCCTGCAAAAAAGCTACCAGACCGCATGGAATTACAATAATGATTTATTAAACATGATTCAAAGAACAATACTTAAAAACAAACAAAACAGATGCAGGGACAAGGCGACATAACCAGAGGAGAGAACACTGGCAACAATTCATACTGCTCCAAATAAAAGTAACAAGATAAAGTGCAAGTGCAAATAAGTCAATGTAATGAGTCATCTAAGCAGAATGTATTACCCATGTTGTACCTCCTCTGGGATGACGCAAACCTTCGTCTGGGGGTGGCGTCATCACCGCAAGACTTACATTAAATACCCCCACCAACCAATCCTGACGCTAGTTCATTAGCGGACACACCTGGACCAGATATACAAATAACATTGCGGGCCGCTGCTTTGTGACGCGAGGCTTTGCTGAAGGAGCAGGGTCACCTCAGCCCGACACATTCCAATAATTTTGCCAAAAAACTGGTGTAAGTTATAACTGAAATCTACTCTAGCTATTGCTTAGGCTACTTTCACACTGCCGTTTCAGGGTCCGCCTGTGAGATCCGTTTCAAGGCTCACGCAAGCGACCCAAAACGGATCAGTTTAGCCCCAATGCATTCTGAATGGATGTGGATCCGTTCAGAATGCATCAGTCTGGCTCCGTTCTGCCTCCATTCTGCTCTGGAGGCGGACACCAAAACGCTGCTTGCAGCATTTTGGTGTCCGCCTGGCGGTGCGGAACCAAACGGATCCGTCCTGACTTACAAGGTAAGTCAACGGGGACGGATCCGTTTACATTGACACAATATTGGTGCAATTGTAAACGGATCCGTCCCCCATTGACTTTCAATGTAAAGTCAGGACGGATCCGTTTGACTTACACTTAGACTTTTTTTTGACTAAGTTATGCAGACGACTCCGTACTGAACTGATACCATCGTTTGCAGTTATAGGTGCGGATCCGTCTGTGCAGATACCAGACGGATCCGCACCTAACGCAGGTGTGAAAGTAGCCTAAGACTGATGTGTGAAATGCCAGTGTTTAGTAAATGAGTCCCTAAATTTTCAGAGCCTTCCTCCCCCGTAATGTAACTGCCCATGACTGGATGTGGTTGCCACATGTAACATGTTCTCTCAATTGTCCTATGGCCTTGGTTGTTCCGCATATTACACCCTGTAACGTTATATAAAAAATGAGTCACAAGAGTTATTGTAACTGTTCTCAAAGAGTTTTTAGTGTATATTGTTTTAACAAGCCCCTGGAGACTCGGCAAAGTGTTAACATGATTATTTTTAAAGGCCTACCCTAATTATGCACCATTATTCCAGCGTACTGAGCGGCTATATGTGCCCATTAAAAACAAGTAGCTTGTAGAAATGTCTTATAAGGAAGAGAATTATGTTTGCATTGAGCAGATACAATGAACAATGTCACCAAATAAAGATTGCCATCTATAAAGGATTCGTGCCCTGTTTTCTGTTTTATTGCTTCCAAAAGTCCATTATTTACCTTTACCGCTCCCCAGCTGGCAGGAACAGCCTCATAAATCTGACGAAATGTTCTGCACTGATATATAACCCAGCGTGATGCCTGTTGTGTTTGAATTGACTTCAAGTAAACAAAGTTAATGGTTCCTTCTACCAAACCTGAGGCAGATGCATCCTGGATTAGAAGGTAACTCTGCCCAAAGGATGTTACTCCTCTGGTGTGTTGTTAGCCTTAACCTTGATTTACCTTTCGCAGCATGTCCAATTTTGATCCGTTGTTGGCACATGCCACTGAGATCAGACCCCGATGACATACATACCCTCCAATGTTCAAAATAAGACATTAGTGTTCAAGTACTCTCATCAGTGCCTCAGCAACAGATACTGTACTATGCCACAGTTATCCCCCAGATTTCCTACAATGGATGCCCCCCAGAGAGCCTGCCAAAGATGCAGCCATTAGCGCCTGCCACTAATGCCTTTCAAAGAGACAAGGAATGACATTGGCACAAATGTTTGGCGCAAAGAAGGCCTGACAAAGATATACAATGAATGTTCCTCAGAGTTCCTGTCTTACATGCCCCAATAGTGCCTGCTACTGATTCCAACATCAGTGCCAGCAACAGATATTCCCCACAGTGCCTACAATGTATGTTATCTGGAGTTACTGCCACAGATTCCCCTATAAGTGCCCCAAAGAGATATCCCTCAGGGTGCCTCAAGGAGTGCCCACCATGGATGTCCCATGACTGACTACATTGTATGTCACCCACAGTGACTACCACAGTTACCCCCCAGGATGCCTAATATTTATGTTCCTTAGAGTGCATTCACCAGATACTAGGGTTGCCAACCGACCAGAATTTTCTGGACAGTCTATAAAAATAGGTGACTTTTTTCCTGTGTCAGTGAAAAAAAAAATAGATGTGTCCGTGACTTTTTTGAGGCTGGTGGTAGTTGACTAGATTATTTTGGTGGTAATTAGAATCACAGTAAATGCTTTTAATGAGTTATTATTAGTATATTGAGCTCTAGACATGTAATACTGATAATCTTTATAATTTATTATGGTTTTCCAATTTTTCCATAAAAAATATTGGCTGTCCATGATTTTGGGATAAGTTGTCCAGAAAAAAGAAAAATTCTGGTTTGTAGAATATTTTTGGTGGGACAACCCCTTTTAGTTCTTTTAACAGGTGTTCCCCCAGAGTGCCTGCTATTGAGGTCCTCCTAGTAAAAACCACAGATGACCACAGACATCAATCTTCAAGTACACCAAGAGCTACTTGAGAAACCTTGGCGTGGTGCTCGGGCTCAGACATGTCCTCCTGGTAGGACATGTTTGCTAATCTCTCAATTTTAACATCAGTTTGAGGGCTTAGGAAGATCGCAGAGTGCACCTGTCCGTGTTGTTATTAGATTGTTATATTGGTTATCACATCCACATAATTGCTATCTTGTGTAGAATGTTTATTGTGGTACTTGTGGTCCGCTGCGGGCATCCTCCACTGTATGCATTTTTGCTGGGGATTGCCATTAGCAACGGGCTACAAGTGCAGGATTTGCTCCCCTGTATATATATATGCATAACTGCATGTGGGTTTGAGCACTTCCTGCCTGTTAAACACCACGCTATTCTTGTTAGTTTACACCAAGAATGTCCCAATCAATTCAAAGAAGAAAGTGTTGGCGAAGGATGTTTGAACTGGGATCTCAACCTATTCCCAAAAACAGGGGCTTTAGTGTTCAAAGAAAAATCCCTAAATCAGAGACATATAGCCCTAGGAATATTAAAATTGAATGTGTAAAATTAAAATTCTGAATATTTATAAAATGCTTCTTCTTCACTTTTGGAGTCACAACTTGCTCACCAATGGAGTCACCAATGTGCAAGATTTACAAAAGATGAATTCAGAAGATGTTCCCCTTTTTTAAACTTTTTTTTTTCAATTATCTTTGTTTTTGTGAATACAGTACTTAAAAAATCCTATGGTAACTGTTATGTCATTGGGGAAGAAAAAGGACTTCCTGTGTGACCTTATGCCACAGTTGCCTGACACGGTTGACAGATTCAACACATTTCTTCACCAGGCTTTTCTTTTGTAGTTACGGTGACTGCACATAATCGAGGATCAATGCTGCAGGACTGGAAAAAGACAGAGAAACCTAAACATAGTCACCTGTTTATAGTATTAATACTTTATTGTGTGATGCGTCATTAAAGTTTTTTTAATGCACTTTACTTCTGAAAACTAACAATCTATCACCAAAGCTTCAGCTGTAGACAGCTGCCAGCAATGTCAAGGGCTTTGTAGCCATTAGATTTGTCTAACTTGTTAAATAGGAGAAGAATAGGACAAGGACAAGAATAGGACATGCTATATTTTGTTTGCGGGGCCACGGAACGGTGCAACGGATGTGGACAGCACACTGAGGGCTGTCCGCATCTTTTGCGGCCCATTGAAGTGAGTGGGTCTGCACCCGAACTGCAAAAACTGCGGCTCGGAAGCGGACCCGAAAAATGGTCGTGTGCATGAGGCCTTAGACTGTGTATTATGACATTATCTGACTTTATTCCTTGTTTCTTTCTTAAAGAGTGGCATAGGTACTAACTCATATTACTACCTACTGTATAGTGCATTACACAATATTAGGACTTATTTTTTTTCTTTCTCTATTCACTACTATAATACTGGCCTCGATATACAAGTATATGACTGCTATAATACTGCCCCATATATAAAAGAATAGAGTAATATAATACCGTCCCGATGGTACAACACTACAACTGCTATAATACTGCCCCTATGTACAAAAATATCATTGCTATAATACTGCCTCCTATACATTCACCTAAAGAATTATTAGGAACACCATACTAATATGGTGTTGGACCCCCTTTTGCCTTCAAAATTGCCTTAATTCTACGTGGCATTGATTCAACAAGGTGCTGATAGCATTCTTTAGAAATGTTGGCCCATATTGATAGGATAGCATCTTGCAGTTGATGGAGATTTGAGGGATGCACATCCAGGGCATGAAGCTCCCGTTCCACCACATCCCAAAGATGCTCTATTGGGTTGAGATCTGGTGACTGTGGGGGCCATTTTAGTACAGTGAACTCATTGTCATGTTCAAGAAACCAATTTGAAATGATTCGAGCTTTGTGACATGGTGCATTATCCTGCTGGAAGTAGCCATCAGAGGATGGATACATGTTCTCATTCTGTTTACGCCAAATTCGGATTCTACCATTTGAATGTCTCAACAGAAATTGAGACTCATCAGACCAGGCAACATTTTTCCAGTCTTCAACAGTCCAATTTTGGTGAGCTCGTGCAAATTGTAGCCTCTTTTTCCTATTTGTAGTGGAGATCAGTGGTACCCGGTGGGGTCTTCTGCTGTTGTATCCCATCTGCCTCAAGGTTGTGCGTGTTGTGGCTTCACAAATGCTTTGAAGCATACCTCGGTTGTAACTAGTGGTTATTTCAGTCAACGTTGCTCTTCTATCAGCTTGAATCAGTCGGCCCATTCTCCTCTGACCTCTAGCATCCACAAGGCATTTTTGCCCACAGAAATGCCGCATACTGGATGTTTTTCCCTTTTCACACCATTCTTTGTAAACCCTAGAAATGGTTGTGCGTGAAAATCACAGTAACTGAGCAGATTGTGAAATACTCAGATCGGCCTGTCTGGCACCAACAACCATGCCACGCTCAAAATTGCTTAAATCACCTTTCTTTCCCATTCTGACATTCAGTTTGGAGTTCAGGAGATTGTCTTGACCAGGACCACACCCCTAAATGCATTGAAGCAACTGCCATGTGATTGGTTGACTAGATAATTGCATTAATGAGAAATAGAACAGGTGTTCCTAATAATTCTTTAGGTGAGTGTATATAAGAATATAACTACTATAATACTGCCCCTATGTAGAAGAATATACTGTGACTACTGAAAAACTACCCCTATAGACACGTATATAACTTCTATAATACTGCCCCAATGTACAAGAATAGACTAGTAGCTTAAGGCTGACATGTCAGCCTGCATTTGTGGGAGGGGCGTAGGCGCACTTAAAAGGAGGCACGCCCTCTCCTCATTTGCGTGCGTTTTCGGTGCCTTCCCGCCACGAATGTTACGCCCCTCACAACAGCGTCGCTCGACAGGTAAGTAAGTCCCGTCATAGTGCCTCCGGTCCTCCGTCTTCCGCACTTGACGGCCAGGTAAGTTCTCTCATATTCACTGCCGCCACTTACCCTCCACGCCGCGGCGCTCCATTCCAGGCGTCTCCCTCACGGCCGACCTCCGCTTCCGGAGCAGCACACAGGGGGGGGGGGTCGCGTGGGGCGCCGGGTGTGAGGTCCGCCGCGGCGTCCTGGTTACCCGGCAACGACGTGTCCTCCTCTCGCACCCACAAGGCACGGCTGCCTCCCCCCTGCAGTCACGTGATTCGGCCTGCCCGGGCTCGCTCTCTCCCTGGTTTCCGGTCTGCGTTCCTGTCGCATCGCCGGTGCTTCCCTTGCCCGGCACACACGCTGGGGGCGGGGTGGTATCGGTGGTGCGGTGGGGGGGTGCGGCTCCACGGGAGTGTTCGGGCGGAATGTGAGTCACGTGATGGGCTCCCCTTCTCGGCTCTCACGTCGGTCCGGCCCAGTCCTCCAGGGGATGGGTCCGTCCGGAGCCGGGGTAGCCCCAGGGGTGCCGCTTCCGCTCCACCGCAGCTGCTGGCCGGCGGCTGTTAAGTTCAAAAAAAAAAAAAACACATTTAAATCTTGAACAGCACCCGGGTCTCAGGCGCTGCTGAGGTCATGTGCAATCACCAGGAATGTCAGACTGTGTCTGTCATCCTAGTCCAGTACCATTCTCCTCCCTAGACTCAATCAAATTATTAAATCACGTTACACATGTCAAGTCATTGGCGGGCGCGTTCTGGTCTGCATATTCTCCCCTTCACGTCATCAATTTTTTTGCAGACCCCGGGTGCAGCATCACTCTAGTGGCTCTCGTCAGCCAGGTTGCTCTCATTGGTGCCGTCTGATCCAACCATCGCTCTTCCACTTCGCCACATCCACGGATATTTCCGGTAACTGCTGCTCTTCCCGCACACTCGCCGTGTCCCAGTCCACGCTGCAATGCAACTTCCAAACCCTCTTGTCACCCGCGTCAGGGTCACTTCCTAGTCACCGGGTGATCTCCAGTCAAATAAAAAACGTCTCATCTATGACTTGTCGACACCTCATGGCTCCAGCACACCCAGTCTCAACTCCTTAGTGCCATCCGAGGAGTTTTCCATGAGTTACGCCACCATAGACGAGGCCATTCAACTGATTCTCCAAGTAGGTCGGGGGGCATGGTTGGCCAAGGCGGATATCGCCGATGCCTTTAAATTGCTGCCCATTCATCCACAGCTTTGGAGGTTCTATGGCATCAAGTGGCAAGACCAGTATTTCTTTGCCAATCGCCTGACGTTCGGGTCCAAGAGCAGTCCCTGGCTGTTCGACCAGTTCGCTCAGGCATTGCACTGGATCCTGGTCAACCACTGCGATTGCCCTCTGGTCATCCATTACTTGGATGGCTTTCTTATAATCGAAAGCCCAGACCGCCAGCCTTGCAAGCTCCAGGCTCTGCTGCGGCTGTTCAGCCAACTCAATGTTCCGGTGGCAACCTCAAAAACGGAAGGCCCCGCGACGGTAATTACCTTCCTGGGCATAATCTTGGACACAGGGAAGATGGAGGCCAGGTTGCCAGCTGAGAAGTTAGCAAAAATCAAGGAGGCCATCTCAACGGCAGCAGGCAGCAGGACGTGCGCCAAGGTCGAGTTGCAGTCCCTACTAGGCATGCTCAATTTTGCCACCAAAGTCATGCCCCAGGGCAGGGCCTTCATGTCCAGGCTCCTTCAGTTATTCCCCTCAGCCCCCGAGCAAGACAGCCTCATCACTCTGGACGCCCAAGCCATGGCCGATCTGGCCATGTGGAAGGACTTCATGGCATCTTGGAACGGAGTCTCTTTATTCGTTCCTCAGCTGGGGCCAGCATCCACCTTGATTTTTTCAGACGCCGCCGCCTCCGGAGGTTTCACGGCGATCTGTGGAAATCAATGGTTCGCGGGCCCCTGGCCACCCGAGGTTTCAGCAGCCAGAGGCGCATTACAATCATCCCCGTTGTTGGAATTCTATCCAATTGTAGCGGCGGCCCAGGTTTGGGGCAGCCAGTGGGCCAACTCTTCCGTGGCGTTCGTCACTGACAATCAGACAATGGTGGACATTATCACCAAGGGCAGGTCGCAGTCACCCCAGATAATTTGTCCGCAGGCTGGTCTGGCTCTCGCTGGAGTACAACTTCCATGTGGCATGCAGGCACATTCAGGGAGTTCATAATGTGGCCGCAGACGCCTTGTCCCGCTTTAATTTTAAAACTTTCTTTCAGGTCATGCCAGAGGCAGACCGTGTGGGGCTACCTCCTCTGATGTATCAAAATCTGGTGATGGATTAAACCTTTTCATTGATTCAGCAAAATCTTTGATGCAGAAGTCTTTATCTTATAACACTGCCAGGAACTACAGGACCACCTGGAACACCTTCAACAGGTTCAGGGGCCTACATCCGAGACAAGACACTGATAAGACCACGTACATCACAGCTTTCATAGCCTACTGTCATATTGATCTCAAGCTGTCCTTCAATACCATTAAATTGTATTTGGCCGGAGTCAAACATTTCTCCATGTTGGAAGACCCCGAAAGTAGGTCGGTTTTCCTATCCCAAGCAGTCAGGGCAACCCTTAGGGGTGTTCAGAAAAGTGGTCACGCAGCCATCCCGAGCAGGCAGCCTGTGTCAGGGGAATTATTTAGAAAGCTCTCAACCTCCCTAGATGGTCTTCCTTTTGGGCTCCTTCCCAGCACGGTCATCAAGGCCGCATTGTACCTTAGTTTCTATGGGTTCTTAAGACCCGGCGAATTCACCCGCACTTCAGCTAGGTCCAAGGGTCTAACCAGGGGTCAGCTAGTCTGGCACCACGACCATTTCTCCTTACACCTCTTCACTTCCAAAACCTCGCAGGTGGGACCACCAGTGGAGGTGAAGTTCTTCCAATCTACTAACGCATGGTGCCCGGTCCAGGTACTCAGGAGTCTGCTGACGGCTCTGGGGGACTCCGCCCCTGATCGCCCATTGCTCCCGTTTCAGGCCTCAGCCCTCACGGCCTCGCAGTTCATCTCGCACGTCCGCACTCTGGCGACGGGCTTGGGTTTCGACCCCAAGGCCATTTCAGGGCACTCCTTCCGCATTGGAGCTGCATCCGCGGCTTCAAAGCACAACGTCCCCGGTCACGTCATCCGGAAAATGGGTCGCTGGCGCTCCTCATGCTTCACGCGCTACATACCTAACCCTCAGGCCGAGATATCCTAGGCATTCCACAGTTTGGTATTGTAACTTGGTCCGCTGCCAATAAAGGTTTTCTCTCTCTACTTGTGTGTCTTTTTGCCCCCTTTTAGGCTTACCCGCGGCATGGCTAAGGGCACCTCTCCAGCCATATTAGTTAGGCAGGTTGGTTTCCTCTGTCAGGTTTCGGCACGTTTCGGGGTGCGAGCTCTCTGCCGTAGCCATGACCACAAGTAGCTTAAGGCTGACATGTCAGCCTGCATTTGTGGGAGGGGCGTAGGCGCACTTAAAAGGAGGCACGCCCTCTCCTCATTTGCGTGCGTTTTCGGTGCCCCACCCGCCCTCCCCTTTTCTTTCCATACTCCTCAGGGTATGTCCCCTTTTAGGCTTACCCGCGGAATGGCTAAGGGCACCTCTCCAGCCATATTAGTTAGGCAGGTTGGTTTCCTCTGTCAGGTTTCGGCACGTTTCGGGGCGCGAGCTCTCTGCCGTAGCCATGACCACAAATATAATACTGTCTCGATGGTACAACAATATAACTGCTATAATACTGTCTCTATGTACAAAAATACTACCTCTATAATACTGCTCCCTATATATAAAAATATAACTACTATAATACTGCCCTTTAGGTACAAGAATATAACTACTATAATACTGCTCCTATGTACAAGAATACACAGTTGAGTCTCATTATTATAATCACTTCCTACTTTCAATGTCAGCAGCGCATAGCTCATGAAGGAAGTCGTGTCGTGAGCTGGCTTGATGGGTATATAAGGCGTGGGATAGTCCATCTGCACACATATCCCTTGTTGCTGTCATGGATAGAAGGGGTGATTAATGGCTTTTGGGCCAAGCGTGGCTGTATTTATGAAACTGCGCATTTTATAAACTGTTCATGTGTTACTCTAGTGAATGTGTACTGTGAGAAATTGCAGAGCGCCCCATTGCCTTTGATGCGAGAGGTGAACGTCAGCAGAAAAGTCTTACATTTTTGCAACAGTATCAGAATTGGACAAATGAATCCATCCTTGCAGAACATGTACACCAATGCTGATTGTCTTTCCTGGGGCAGATGGAATCTTCCAGCAAGATAATGCGACAGGTCACACAGCTAGAAATGGTTGGAAGAGCATGACCAAGACTTCCAAATACTACCTTAGCCCCCTAATTCCCCAGACTGTGGGACCACCTCGATCATTGTGTTTGCTCTATGGATCCTCCTCCACAGACCCTCCAGCAACCATGGGATGCACTGCAGCCAGCATGGCTCCAGATACCTGTGATCTTCTATCAGGACCTTATTGAGTTACTCCCAGTCCGTCTAGCTGCTGTCTGTGATGCACACGGCGGATACTCCAGATATTAGCTGGGATCATAATAATGTGACAACTGTTTATAACGATTATAACACCGTCCTCTATGTACAAGAATATAATTATTCTAATACTACCCCTGTGTACGAGAATACATCTACTATAATACTGCCCTCTAGGTACAAGAACATGCCTACTATAATACTGTTTCTATGTATAAGAATATAACCATTATTAATGTACTCCTATGTATAAGAATATAACTACTCTAATACTGCTCCTATGTATAAGAATATAACTACTATAATACTGCCTCCTATGTATAAGAATATAACTACTATAATACTGCCCCCTATATATAGGAATATAACTAGTATAATACTGCCTCCTATGTATAAGAATATAACTACTATAATACTGCCTCCTATGTATAAGAATATAACTACTATAATACTGTCCCCTATATATAGGAAAATAACTAGTATAATACTGCCTTCTATGTATAAAAATATAACTACTATAATACTGCCCCTATGTACAAGCAAGGCTGTATTTAGAGTTTATGCCACGTTTAATGCCAACACCCCCTATTAAACAACCTACAACAACCCCACAAAAATAGCAGATATCAGAACATCAGAGCCCATAAATCTCTATAATTACATATATACCAAAAAAGCAAACAATGGGAGTCAAAAAGATCTTTTTTATAAAAATATTTGATTTTCTTTATGTAAATAATCTATCACAAAATATCAATAAAATATGAGAGAACAAGCAGGCAAGATGGAAAATATATGCAGAGAAACAGCTGGGGGCAATGTTACAATTCATCAGTATTTCCATATGGCTGTACTACTATATCCGTGTACTTTATACGTCCACACAGATCATACCAGTTAGAACAGATCCTAGTGGAAGGTAGATAATTACTGCTCATGTATACAGGGAATGGCAATAAAATACTAAATATAACAATTAGTCACGCTCCGTATAGAGAATCTAATTATCAAAAGGAGCATTGGCATAGTATACACATACTCTGTGACATGGCGAGTAAACTGACGGAACAAGGCCCCAAGCACAAAGACCTCAACACGCATTTCACCTCGACGGCTTTGTCAGGAGGTGATGCATAATGATATAGAGAAGGTATATATAGAGCAGGGGTGCCCAACCTGCGGCCCTCCAGCTGTTGCAAAACTACAACTGCGAGCATGCCTGGACAGCCTACACCTATCAGCTTACAGCAGGCATGATGGGAGTTGTAGTTTTACAACAGCTGGAGGGCCGCAGGTTGAGCATCCCTGATATAGAGGTTCGCAGTTGCACCGCAGCCTTCTCTCAGTTCACCAAGCACAACTCCTTATACTGTATAGCGGCTGTGCTTGGTATCACAACCCAGCCGCATTCACTTCAATCGGGCTGATTCATAGGCCATGTGACAAATGAACTTGACATCAAATGTGATGTGGTTATTGGTCATGCAGTTTATACAAGTGATACACATTTATGTTACATTTTTAACCTGGAAAAAATGCATGGCAAATAAACACATCACAAAACCCGCAGCAAACCCGGTAAAACTGAGTGTGCTTGTTAATGCCTTTGTTAAAGGGGTTGTCCCATGACTATTGTAAAAAATGAAAATCAGACATCATATAGTACATGAAAATCTAACAAAGCCAGAACCAGCCTTGTACCTCACATGGGTCCAGAGATCTCCACATTCATTGCTCTGCTAGCTTTATATCAAGCTGACAGCTCAAGGGGAGTGTCTTTTCTGCTGCAGCTAAGGGGGCGTGTCCATGCTCTCCCTATCACAGCTCAGGGGGTGTGTCTCAGCTCTACCTATCACAGCTCAGGAGGCAGCTGAAAGATGAAACTGGGCATGTTCAATATTACACGTCGCACCAAGACCAACATTCGGTCCGTGTCTTATCCCAGTTTCCCGGATGTTCCGGCTCTCTGCCCAGTCGCCTGTCTGAGGGAATATGAGTCTCGTACCGCTCCGCATCGCTCTTCAGCGTGCCCTCAGATTTTTCTGTCCTACCGCCGTCCCTTTCATCCTGTCACCAGCGTCACTCTGGCTCGATGGGTTAAGTGGATTATGTCCTCGGCAGGTGTGAACACTTCGGTTTTCACTGCGCACTCCACGAGAGGAGCTTCTGCGACTTCTATGGCAGTTGCAGGTGCGAGATTGGAGGACATTATGAAACTAGCGGATTGGTCGCGGGGCTCTACGTTTCGTGAGTTTTATTTTCGTCCTCCTGTTCATGTGTTTTCCTCGGTTGTAAGTCAGCTTTAAACTCGCAATAGGAGCCTCCGTGTCATGTAATAAAATTGCATGATTTTCCTAACTTATGACGTAAAGTCATGATTTTATTAAAGACACGGAGGCGAGTATTGCCCCTCCCTTTTAACTGCTCCCCCCCCTTTTTTCCTGTTTATGGTCTATTTATTATTCCTTATTCATTCTCTCCATGCCTATGGTCTTATTTGCAATTGATTATGCCTGTGTATCCGCATTCCTCGCAGTACCGATTACCTGTTTCTTCTCTTTGTTTTTCTTTTATAGGATGAAAATTACCAGCAGATACGACCTAGAGTCGGTGGTTGTGTTGTTCTTCTCCAGCTCTGTTCTTCGTTTGGAGGATTCATGTTCCGTTGTTATTACATCAGAGTTTCTTCTTCTTCGGCTAGAGAGTAGTTGCCAGATGTTCAGCGTTTACAAAGGACAGTCATCGTCAAAGAAAGAGGAGGAATCTGGACAAACAAGGACTATTATACTGGTCTTATGTAGGAGGGTCTTGTCACCATGGTTACTTGTTATGGTTTTTCTTTGCTGCTATTGGTTGTTCAGTAAAGAAAGACAAAGCAATACTCGCCTCCATGTCTTTAATAAAATCATGACTTTACGTCATAAGTTAGGAAAATCATGCAATTTTCCCTCAATATTCATTCACTTTAGTGAGTTAGTCTACGAGAAAAACAGGTAGGACACAAACATCATCTGTGAGTGTTCTGAATAAAAATGCATCCATGTCCACAGGCCAGATCACAAACTAGTTTAACATTACCTATCTGAACAAGCCCTATTTCCTGTTAGGTGCATGGCTACCTTTATTCTGTGGCCTCTATGGGTTTGTTTGTTTTTTGTTAAACTGATGAGATTTACTACTTTGGTGTCTGTGTGGATTATGGAATGGTCTGCTGTGTAACAGGAAGAGAAATCCTCTCAGCTAGTTGGCAATGTACATACAGTATGGGTCATATACTGGCCTCACCTTTCTTCTGGTCTGACTGCTCTGATGTCTCCTTATCACTTACTTTTGTTAACTGCAGAACCAAGTCAGAGGATTTAACCCTTACATTGCCTTCCCTCAGAGATTACTGTTAGATTAGCTGTAGGTAAGCAATGTGAGGGTTAAATCTCCTGACTTGTGCCTATAATAAACAAAAGTTAGTGATAAAGAGACATAAGAAGCTGCACTAAGGTGAAAGAATCAACATAAACCATTAGTTTTCTCTGTGAAGTGCCGCAACCTTCCTTCCTGACTTTATAGGAATGCGCCCTCGTGTGCTTTGTTGTAAATACAGCCCTGTGTACAAGAATATACCTACCATAAAGCTGTCCATACAATACACATTCAATCTATGTCAGCCAAACCTACAGACCATCTAATGTCAGAGGTGTTCAGCAGCAACTTTCTACCCTGTCCCCATTCATTACATAGGCATGCTTAGCTGAGCATCCCTATGTATGGGTGGACCGGGAGAGATAGCTGTCGATCCACATGATCGTTTGGCTGACTGTTATCTTATGTGCATGCCCATCATTATAATACCTTTTATATACAAGAATTAACTAGTATAATGCTGCCCCCTATGTACATGAATCCCCAACAGTCGTCTCTGTATCCTAATATAAAACAATAAAATCTTAGGATTTATACATCAAACATGATCTTGTGTTCTGGTTTATAGTGAAGAAATTAATGGATAATTCTAGAATTATTGATCCGATATAATTAGCTGCCATATCTCTTCTTTATGGGGCCACACTCCCTTTATTTCTGACAGCCAATGAAACCATTGTAGATTAATTAGCCACAATTTATCAGCTGATACAAATTAAGGGCAGACCACGAATACCCCCATGTGGTTGGTAATTGGAGAAAAGGCAGTGCAACCAGATAATGAGGTCACTGCCACCTTCACCAATCACATGATCATTTCTGGTTCATGTAAAACCGTCCCATGCTCCCTGTATACATTGTTACAGTACTGTTTCTATAAAGTAGCAGCTTGTGGCTGTCTTCTCCTAGATACATTCCCAATTTCCCAGCAATATATATGTGTAAGAGGGTCAGTACTGAGCGTGGGCCCAACTCTATCAAAGGATCCCACTAAAGGATGGTTAAGCAAAAACACCTATATGTGGAAGTAAACTTAAAGAATTTTTTTTTGCACATGCTGCTAACTGAGCATCAATATTCTAGCAGTGTCTTTTGGTTTCATTCCTGCTCAGTTGCATCCATACATTTGAACCTGCTCATTATGGGTACCTGATCATGTGATTTCCACTCTGATCCCAAGGCCAGTGCATACTTTCCTCTGTAAACAGGAGTCTGCCATGCATGCTTGACTTGCTGTGAACTACAGGATTATATTATCACATATCAAACTTCTCCAGGAAGCTCTCATGCACACCCCTCCCAATTATATACAAACTCTTTGCATGTCTCTGTAAGCATAGTCATAGGCATAGCTAGAAAAGGCTAGGCCCAGGGCCAGGACGATGGGTAGGTGAGGGTGAGTTTGGGAGGGGTAGCATTATATACCTGGTACTACTGGGTGGGGCATTATATATACCTAGCACTACTGTGGGCACCAAAGAAGGGTGATGGCAGCATTATATATACCTGGAATTAGTGGGGCACCAAGGAACAGGGCAATATATATCTAGCACTACTGGAGGCGCCAAGGAATGGGAGCATTACATATAACTAGCACTACTGTACCTGGCACTGCTGGGGGCACCAAAGAAGGGGGTAGGTTTATACATACCTGGCACTACTGGGGGCACCAAGGAGGGGACCATTATATATACTTGGCACTACTGGGGGCACCAAAGAAGGAGGAGCATTATATATTCCTGACACTACTGGGGGCCCAAGTAAGGGGGTGGCATTATATATACCTGGTACTACTGGGAGCACCAAGGAAGGGGTGGGAGTATTATGCTTACCTGGCACTACAGAGGGGGCATTATATACTGGTACTATGGTTGGCACTATAGGGGGAAATTATCTACTGGCACTACAGTGGGGGATAATATATACATACACACATATATATATATATATATATATATATATATATATATATATATACTGGCACTAAAGCACTAAAGGGGGGATAAAAAAAATATTCTTCAATGGGGAAGGTGCAGCTGTTTTGGGGATCAAGATGGCTAGAAGGTTGGAGGAGTGTTTAAACTAGAGACTGGGGAGGGTAATTACGTTATAGGATGAGAAGATAGTGCAGATAGAGACCAGGGGCAAGTTAGTGGGACTGGGGGAGGAATGGAAGGAGGGACTAGAACAGTTCAGAAGAAAAGGTGTAGGGTAAAGAAATATACATAAACCTCTCAAATGTATGTACAGTTGCAAGAAAAAGTATGTGAACCCTTTAGAATGATATGGATTTCTGCACAAATTGGTCATAAAATGTGATCTGATCTTCATCTAAGTCACAACAATAGACAATCACAGTCTGCCTAAAATAATAACACACAAATAATTAAATGTTACCATGTTTTTATTGAACACACCATGTAAACATTCACAGTACAGGTGGAAAAAGTATGTGAACCCCTAGACTAATGACATCTCCAAGAGATAATTGGAGTGAGGTGTCAATCAATCAATGAGATGAGATCAGAGGTGTTGGGTACAGCTGCCCTGCCCTATAAAAAACACACACCAGTTCTGGGTTTGCTTTTCACAAGCAGCATTGCCTGATGTGAATGATGCCTCGCAAAAAAGAGCTCTCAGAAGACCTACGATTAAGAATTGTTGACTTGCATAAAGCTGGAAAGGGTTATAAAAGTATCTCCAAAAGCCTTGCTGTTCATCAGTCCACGGTAAGACAAATTGTCTATAACTGGAGAAAAATCAGCACTGCTGCTACTCTCCCTAGGAGTGGCCGTCCTGTAAAGATGACTGCAAGAGCACAGTGCAGACTTCTCAATAAGGTGAAGAAGAATCCTAGAGTGTCAGCTAAAGACTTACAAAAGTCTCTGGCATATGCTAACATCCCTGTTAGCGATTCTACGATACGTAAAACACTAAACAAGAATGGATTTAATGGGAGGATACCACAGAGGAAGCCACTGCTGTCCAAAAAAAACATTGCTGCACGTTTACAGTTTGCACAAGAGCACCTGGATGTTCCACAGCAGTACTGGCAAAATATTCTGTGGAGAAAAAGAGGCACAGCACACCAACATCAAAGCCTCATCCCAACTGTGAAGTATTGTGGTGGGGGCATCATGGTTTGGGGCTGCTTTGCTGCGTCAGGGCCTGGACGGATTGCTATCATCGAAGGAAAAATGAATTCCCAAGTTTATCAAAACATTTTGCAGGAGAACTTAAGGCCATCGGTCCACCAGCTGAAGCTGAACAGAAGATGGGTGTTGCAACAGGACAATGACCCAAAGCATAGAAGTAAATCAACAGAATGGCTTAAACAGAAGAAAATACGCCTTCTGGAGTGGCCCAGTCAGAGTCCTGACCTCAACCTGATTGAGATGCTGTGGCAAGACCTCAAGAAAGCGATTCACACCAGACATCCCAAGAATATTGCTGAACTGAAACAGTTCTGTAAAGAGGAATGGTCAAGAATTACTCCTGACCGTTGTGCACTTCTGATCTGCAACTACAGGAAACGTTTGGTTGAAGTTATTGCTGCCAAAGGAGGTTCAACCAGTTATTAAATCCAAGGGTTCACATACTTTTTCCACCCGCACTGTGAATGTTTACATGGTGTGTTCAATAAAAACATGATAACATTTAATTTGTTGTGTGTAATTGGTTTAAGCAGACTGTGATTGTTTATTGTTGTGGCTTAGATGAAGATCAGATCACATTTTATGATCAATTTGTGCAGAAATCCATATCATTCCAAAGGGTTCACATACTTTTTCTTGCAACTGTATACTAATGCCAGAAGCCCTGACTAAGGGCTCTTTCACACCTGCGTTCTTGTCTTCCGGCATAGAGTTCCGTCGTCGGGGCTCTATGCCGGAAGAATCCTGATCAGGATTATCCTAATGCATTCTGAATGGAGAGAAATCCGTTCAGGATGCATCAGGATGTCTTCAGTTCCGGAACAGAACGTTTTTTGGCCGGAGAAAATACCGCAGCATGCTGCGCTTTTTGCTCCGGCCAAAAATCCGTAACACTTGCCGCAAGGCCGGATCCGGAATTAATGCCCATTGAAAGGCATTGATCCGGATCCGGCCTTAAGCTAAACGTCGTTTCGGCGCATTGCCGGAGCCGACATTTAGCTTTTTCAGAGTGGTTACCATGGCTGCCGGGACGCTAAAGTCCTGGCAGCCATGGTAAAGTGTAGTGGGGAGCGGGGAGCAGTGTACTTACCATCCGTGCGGCTCCCGGGGCGCTCCAGAGTGACGTCAGGGCGCCCCAAGCGCATGGATCATGTGATCGCATTGGACACGTCATCCATGCGCATGGGGCGCTCTGACGTCACTCTGGAGCGCCCCGGGAGCCGCACGGACTGTAAGTATACCGCTCCCCCGCTCCCCGCTCCTACTATGGCAACCAGGACTTTAATAGCGTCCTGGGTGCCATAGTAACACTGAACGCATTTGGAAGACGGTTCCGTCTTCAAATGCTTTCAGTACACTTGCGTTTTTCCGGATCCGGCGTGTAATTCCGGCAAGTGGAGTACACGCCGGATCCGGACAACGCAAGTGTGAAAGAGGCCTAATAAAACTGGTGAACTGGAATTAGTGATGTGTGAGGAGGACTATGACATAGTGGGAATACTGTAACTGAGACATGGCTGGATGATAGCTATGACTGGGCAGTTAATGTACAAGGTTACAATCTGTTTAGAAAGGATTATCAAAAAAGGAGAGGGGGGGCGTCTGCCTTTATGCAAAGTCCTGTCTTAGGGTGCTTTCACACTAGCATTTTTCTTTTCCGGTATTGAGTTCCGTCACAGGGGTTCAATACCGGAAAAAAACTGATCAGTTTTATCCTGATGCATTCTGAATGGAGATCTTAAGTTTTTTGGTCGGAGAAAATACCGCAGCATGCTGCATTTTTCTCTCCGGCCAAAAATCCTGAACACTTGCCGGAATGCCGGATCCGGCATTAATTTCCATTGAAATGTATTAGTGCCGAATCCGGCATTAATTTCCATTGAAATGTATTAGTGCCGGAGACGGCATTAAAATTGCCGCATTGACGGATCCGTTCCTCTGGTCCGCGCATGCGCAGATCTTTAAATCTGTGGGGAAAAAAAATACCGGATCCGTTTTTCCGGATGACACCGGAGAGACGGATCCATTATTTCAATGCATTTGTCAGACGGATCCGCAGTAACTGGCTCAGTGATAGAAAGCCACCTTGTTTAAGCCACAACTGTGTCCACTGATTCCTTCCACCACCCTAGAGTGGGGAGCCACACATACCACTCAGGGTGACAAATATCCTCCAGTTTTCTATAAGGTGAGCTGGCCATCACGATGACCTAGGACAGGGATCAGCAACCTTCGGCACTCCATCTGCTGTGAAACTACAACTCCCAGCATGCACACTTACTCAGCTGCTCATGTAACTCCCATACAAGTGAAAGGTGGATTCTGGGAGTTGTAGTTTCAGAACTGCTGGAGTGCTGGAGGTTGCTGATCCCTGACCTAGGACAACACCACTCCCTTACATACAGCCCTCGCACTGTGTAAAGGCTTGGCCCTAAAGGGGTGTCCGCAACCAGATTTATAATATATCCACATGCCTGATGGGTCTGGGACTCTCACCTATTTGGAGAATAGATTTCTGCCTGGAAAACTCCTTTTCGGACTCGGGGACCCAGTGCAGTTACACATCAGCTCTGAAATGAATGCATCAACAGCACCTGGTAAAAATCCATCTCCACTACCTTAACTATAAACACAGCGTGAACGTTACCTGTCAGGGAGTAGCCCGCCAAATCTGATGTTCAGCCTGCAGATGAGGCGGCTCAGCTGTCTCTCCAGCTTTATATCTGACTTCTTGCTGTTAAAACAAATTCAGGTGCTGCGTGGTGTCTAATCCCCGAAGCACAGGATGCGCAAAGGGAAAAGAACGATTTCAGAAACCATTTTACACATCAAAGCATATGGAAGAAGCAAATAAGCAGCAGCTAAGAAAGCAGGGGCTCCTGGAAGGGAAATTTCCCCCCCATGCACACTGCCTGCCTTATTATTACTTTGCATCTGGAACTCACAGGCCAGAGCACTGTAATGCGAAGTACACCGAAATCACAGGATAAGACTCTTTTTAACATCTTGTATTTCATGGTAAAAATATACATTTATGAATATATATGAATATATATGAATATATAAATATGAATATGAATATATAAATATATATATAAATATGCTGCCATTTATTTTGAGAATTGTCTTCTTTATACCCGATACCGTACAGTAATCTGTTGTAGGAAAAACGAACTGTCTGGTACATTATAGGAGTTTAGCTCAGTTAGGCATATTCTTGCCGACCGTTTCCACTAGTTTTGAGTGAATCGAAGCATCAGAATTGCAAGCCGATCCGAAGTTTAGGAAAAATGTGATTTGCAGCTACATAGTTAATGCGGCTGAAAAAAAGACATAAGTCCATCAAGTTCAACCAAGGGATAGGTGGGGACTCGAATCCCAGAAAGACGAATCCGAATTTCCTGACTTCGTGATAACTAATCTTTTTGTTTTTCTAAAATAGTGGTTGCACGTGTTAGAAAGTGAAACACGAGATCACCCATAATGCCGTGCAGCCAGCCAATCCACAGATAGCCATCCCTTGTGATGTCACAGCCCTATAAAAGCCTAATCCCGTGTGGTCTCCACCACTTCACTGTGAGGTGAGCTTAGGTAAAGATGTGACAAGTGATCATGCGCTAGGGACAGTGTTGCAGAAAGCTATTAATAGAAGAATATTGGATAGGGAGAGTGTAGGGACAGTGTAAGGAGATGATAGGGACAGCACAGGGACAGCGCAGGGAGAGTTTTTGAGACTGTACAGAGAGCATAGGGAGACAGCAGTGAGACTGCAGGTTGAGTGTAATCACTACATGCATCTTGTTCAACTGCTGTGACATAGTTAATCCGTCATTTTACACATAGACTTACTGTGCATCAGACTCAGTATAAATGGGCGATCTAATATATTGCTGCATTTCTCTTGTTCAACTGCTGCGACATTCACAGTTAATCCGTTACATCACTGATACAATTACTGTATACTATGGCCAACATACAGCCTGGGCCCTCCAAACGAAGAGGCAGTGTTAAAAATGTTACTGTAGCCAGCACAAGTAGCAGCAGAAGAAGGGGGGTGGTAGTAGCCGTAGCAACAGGCCAGAGCTGCCACTGTCATCCAGCGGTTGTGTTTTGACCAACAATCCACGGGGCAAGGGTGGCAGCATGCCTGCGAGACAGCAGGGTAGAAGCCATGCGTAGATTGGCCATAGACCTTACATGGAAATTTCCTGGTGTGCTTATACCCAGAGGGTCACCCAAGCCCTCCTCTCTGCCATTGTTTGGGTACATAATGAGCTCTCAGCAGTAATTAACTCTGTGAGAATCAGGTACTCATGTAACCGGCCAGAGACTGCACATGTCCTCCTGAATTCAACTGCTCTTAATCAAAGACGACTGGAGGAGGGGGACAGAAAATGGCAAATATTAATGGCCACCACAATGGGACAGCTTTTGGGGCAATATATTCTGCTGCACTATGGTATATGGTTCTGCTGGGACGATATTTTCTCCTGTGGTATTGCTGACCTTGCCTACTAGTGTTGCCCCACCTTCTGTCAATTTGGACCCTCATACAACATAGGGCCACTTTTAGTTTTATTTTCCAGGGACAATTTAAGTTCCCAGTCTGCCCCTTGTGGAAGCGTGTCTATGAGACAGCAGGGTGGAAGCAGTGGGAGATCTGCAGCCAAACGGTGGAGGGGTAAACCGTCTGCTACTCAGGAGACTACCTGTGAGGAAAACACTAGCAGTGCACGGATTCATAAAAGCAGCAGCAGGCATGCATCACGCAGTGGTGGAGGGAAAATGCCATACTCGCCAGTGTGGTAATTTTTCACCAAATAGCATGGTGGTATGCAAGATTTGTGGGCAAAAGGTGAGGCGTGACCAGGGTGCTGATGTTGGCACGATGGCCTTGCGTCAACAGATGGAGCGTCACCACAAAGTGGCGTGGGAAAACCATGGCTCATTTAGTGTTAAAGCCTGATGCAGCAACCGCTGCATTTCCCATCGTCCGACACCCCCTCTCCAGCAGTCTGGGCTCCACAACATCAGCAGAAGGAAGCTGTTGTTTCTTCCCATCAACTTCAATATCATCTACTAATCCTGATGCTCCTCCTCCTCTTTCTCCACATCACTTGTTTCGACAGCAATCGATCACTGAGGTGATTGCAAGAAGACATCTGTATGCATGCACTCATCCAACGGTGCAGAAGCTGAACATGCATCTGTAACATCCCAGAGTTATATTACTAAACTCTTTTTCCCCGCTACTATTTGTTGGTAACATGTGCCTTGTCATCTAATGTGATTTTATTTAATATTCCTCACAAATGTGCATTTTCTAAGCCTGTTACATGTAATTTGCTGTAATTTCCATGTACACCAGCAAGTGGCAGCAATGTGTTACCAGGAACTTAGTTCAGTTTAGCATATTTAGACTGGAATAGTACATTCCAGTTTAGCTCCCCCCTCTTTGAGGAGGTGTGGAATGTTCCCACATCCTGCCTCATGGGGAGAAAAGGAAGTTAGAGTTAGTGTGCCAGCCACCCCTGCTAGGGGAAGGCTGTGCTGGTAGGACCTCCCAGTTCTAGGGATCCCAGACCAGGATTGTGTCTCGGCTGAGACCAAAGATCTTCATCCCCAGTCTGAGCCTTCAGACTCAGCTGGTTGACAAGCAAGCAGCCACCTCCAGAACTCCAGGAAGAATCATACCCTGTGAGCTAACTGTGAGTAACGTCCAGAGACCAGGAGAAGCCAAATTCCTCCTCAGCTAGTCAGTCCCCAAAACAGCAGAAGATAGACAGAGCAGATTCCTGCCATATTCTCCAGGCATATGATAGAAGCAGAAGAGATAGTAATCCCTGCCACATATTGCCAATACCTGCTGGGACCCAAGACTATTGCTGTATCTCATGTGGATTAATGCTGCCTCCAGTGAAGACAAGTTGAATTATATTTCAAGTCTGGATCTCATTTATTACCACCAAGTTCCTCAATTACTCCTACTAGCAACACACTCATTTATTGCAAGTGAGCCAGGATCCAGGAGTCCAGCCGTACCAAGGTAGGAGACACCGTTGACACTATTACTACTGCTACACAGACCACTCTGGCATTCCTAACCTGGTACGTGAGTTGCAACACCTTAAAGGGCCCTGAGACTGTACCCTGCGCACGCTGCAATTGGCGCCACAAACAAAAACCATAGACTATTATACACATATCCTGACCCACTGCATAATTGGTGTCCGTGTAACCGTACCACGCCGCGGCTCATTGCACATTTGGCCAAGTTACTGGTACTACAGTCCCTCCCTTTCCATGTAGTTGACTATGGAAGTAGTATAAAGTAGTAGAATATCATTCTTTTTTCATGGACCCTTAGGGGGGCCAGGTCTTAATGATGACCATACTCATCTTTTGCTGGCTTTAATATTTCCAAATCATCCTTTCCGTCTCAATCTCCGAGAAAAGTCAGCAAAATGCAGAGAGATGAGGAGGTGGATATTCCTGATGACATATCATCAGTAGTGATGTCCCGAACTATTTGCCGGCGAACATAGCCTGTTCGCGTTCGCCGCGGCGGGCGAACATATGCAATGTTCGGTCCGCCCCCTATACATCATCATTGAGCAAACTTTGAGCCTGTACCTCACAGTCAGCAGACACATTCCAGCCAATCAGCATACCCTCCCTCCCAGACCCTCCCACCTTCTATCAAAAAGCAAGGACAGCATCCATCTTAGATTCATTCTGAAGCTGCAGTGTCACAAATTTGACTAAGTTGTAATCGCGATGCGATTAATGCAGGTTATATTAACCAGTTGCCGCAACTGTAACGCCGAAAGGCGTCATCGCGGCGGCTCCCCCAGGCTACGCTAACGCTGATTGGCGTCATCTCGCGTGAGCCGAGATTTCCTGTGAACGCGCGCACACAGGCGCGCGCGCTCACAGGAACGGAAGATAAGAGAGTGGATCTCTAGCCTGCCAGCGGCGATCGTTCGCTAGCAGGCTGGAGATGTGATTTTTTTTAACCCCTAACAGGTATATTAGACGCTGTTTTGATAACAGCGTCTAATATACCTGCTACCTGGTCCTCTGGTGGTCCCTTTTGTTTGGATCGACCACCAGAGGACACAGGTAGCTCAGTAAAGTAGCACCAAACACCACTACACTACACTACACCCCCCCCCCCCCCCCCGTCACTTATTAACCCCTTATTAGCCCCTGATCACCCCTGATCACCCCATATAGACTCCCTGATCACCCCCTGTCATTGATTACCCCCCTGTCATTGATCACCCCCCTGTAAAGCTCCATTCAGATGTCCGCATGATTTTTACGGATCCACTGATAGATGGATCGGATCCGCAAAACGCATACGGACGTCTGAATGGAGCCTTACAGGGGCGTGATCAATGACTGTGGTGTTCACCCCATATAGACTCCCTGATCACCCCCCTGTCATTGATTACCCCCCTGTCATTGATCACCCCCCTGTAAAGCTCCATTCAGACGTCCGCATGATTTTTACGGATCCACTGATAGATGGATCGGATCCGCAAAACGCATACGGACGTCTGAATGGAGCCTTACAGGGGCGTGATCAATGACTGTGGTGATCACCCCATATAGACTCCCTGATCACCCCCCTGTCATTGATTACCCCCCTGTCATTGATCACCCCCCTGTAAAGCTCCATTCAGACGTCCGCATGATTTTTACGGATCCACTGATAGATGGATCGGATCCGCAAAACGCATACGGACGTCTGAATGGAGCCTTACAGGGGCGTGATCAATGACTCTGGTGATCACCCCATATAGACTCCCTGATCACCCCCCTGTCATTGATTACCCACCTGTAAAGCTCCATTCAGACGTCCGCATGATTTTTACGGATCCACTGATAGATGGATCGGATCCGCAAAACGCATACGGACGTCTGAATGGAGCCTTACAGGGGCGTGATCAATGACTCTGGTGATCACCCCATATAGACTCCCTGATCACCCCCCTGTCATTGATTACCCCCCTGTAAAGCTCCATTCAGACGCCCGCATGATTTTTACGGATCCACTGATAGATGGATCGGATCCGCAAAACGCATACGGACGTCTGAATGGAGCCTTACAGGGGCGTGATCAATGACTCTGGTGATCACCCCATATAGACTCCCTGATCACCCCCCTGTCATTGATTACCCCCCTGTAAAGCTCCATTCAGACGTCCGCATGATTTTTACGGATCCACTGATAGATGGATCGGATCCGCAAAACGCATACGGACGTCTGAATGGAGCCTTACAGGGGCGTGATCAATGACTGTGATAATCACCCCAAATAGACTCCCTGATCACCCCCCTGTCATTGATTACCCCCCTGTAAAGCTCCATTCAGACGTCCGGATGATTTTTACGGATCCACTGATAGATGGATCGGATCCGCAAAACGCATACGGACGTCTGAATGGAGCCTTACAGGGGCGTGATCAATGACTGTGGGAATCACCCCATATAGACTCCCTGATCACCCCCTGTCATTGATTACCCCCCTGTAAAGCTCCATTCAGACGTCCGCATGATTTTTACGGATCCACTGATAGATGGATCGGATCCGCAAAACGCATACGGACGTCTGAATGGAGCCTTACAGGGGCGTGATCAATGACTGTGGTGATCACCCCATATAGACTCCCTGATCACCCCCCTGTCATTGATCACCCCCCCTGTCATTGATCACCCCCCCTGTCAGGCTGCATTCAGATGTCCGTATGATTTTTACGGATCCACGGATACATGGATCAGATCCGCAAAACACATACGGACATCTGAATGGAGCCTTATAGGGGGGCGATCAATGACAGGGGGGTGATCACCCCATATAGACTCCCTGATCACCCCCCTGTCATTGATCACCCCCCTGTCATTGATCACCCCTCTGTAAGGCTCCATTCAGACATTTTTTTGGCCCAAGTTAGCGTAAATTATTATTTTTTTCTTACAAAGTCTCATATTCCACTAACTTGTGTCAAAAAATTAAATCTCACATGAACTCACCATACCCCTCACGGAATCCAAATGCGTAAAATTTTTTAGACATTTATATTCCAGACTTCTTCTCACGCTTTAGGGCCCCTAGAATGCCAGGGCAGTATAAATACCCCACATGTGACCCCATTTCGGAAAGAAGACACCCCCAGGTATTCCGTGAGGGGCATATTAACTTGTGCCAAAAAAAAAATAATTCTATGAACTCGCCATGCCCCTCATTAAATACCTTGGGGTGTCTTCTTTCCAAAATGGGGTCACATGTGGGGTATTTATACTGCCCTGGCATTTTAGGGGCCCTAAAGCGTGAGAAGAAGTCTGGGATCCAAATGTCTAAAAATGCCCTCATAAAAGGAATGTGGGCCCCTTTGCACATCTAGGCTGCAAAAAAGTGTCACATATCTGGTATCGCCGTACTCAGGAGAAGTTGGGCAATGTGTTTTGGGGTGTCATTTTACATATACCCATGCTGGGTGAGATAAATATCTTGGTCAAATGCCAACTTTGAAATAAAAAAATGGGAAAAGTTGTCTTTTGCCGAGATATTTCTCTCACCCAGCATGAGTATATGTAAAAAGACAAAACAGCTAAACAGCTGGCTTTAATCAATCATTACATGTACCCAAAATGGTGCATTAAAAACCTTAACTTGTCCCGTAAAAAATAAGACCTCATACAAGTACATTGATGAGAAAACAAAAAAGTTATAGCTCTTGGAATGAGATTTAAAAAAATGTGCGTGGTAAGACCAATTCAGTTATGAAGTCAAGTTACTGTACCCAAGTTATTCAATGATTTTACAAACTTAACCCTTAACCCAAAACACATTGCCCAACTTCTCCTGAATACGGCGATACCACGTGTGACACTTTTTTGCAGCCTAGGTGGGCAAAGGGGCCCACATTCCAAAGAGCACCTTTAGGATTTCACAGGTCATTTACCTACTTACCACACATTAGGGCCCCTGGAAAATGCCAGGGCAGTATAACTACCCCACAAGTGACCCCATTTTGGAAAGAAGACACCACAAGGTATTCCGTGAGGGGCATGGCGAGTTCCTAGAATTTTATATTTTTTGTCACAAGTTAGCGGAAAATGATGATTTTTTTATTTATTTTTTCCCTTACAAAGTCTCATATTCCACTAACTTGTGACAAAAAATAAAAACTTCCATGAACTCACTATGCCCATCACGAAATACCTGGGGGTGTCTTCTTTCCAAAATGGGGTCACTTGTGGGGTAGTTATACTGCCCTGGCATTCTAGGGGCCCAAATGTGTGGTAAGAAGTTTGAAATCAAAATGTGTAAAAAATGACCGGTGAAATCCGAAAGGTGCTCTTTGGAATATGGGCCCATGCTGGGTGAGAGAAATATCTTGGCAAAAGACAACTTTTCCCATTTTTTTTATACAAAGTTGGCATTTGACCAAGATATTTCTCTCACCCAGCATGGGTATATGTAAAATGACACCCCAAAACACATTCCCCAACTTCTCCTGAGTACGGCGATACCACATGTGTGGCACTTTTTTGCAGCCTAGGTGGGCAAAGGGGCCCACATTCCAAAGAGCACCTTTCGGATTTCACCGGTCATTTTTTACACATTTTGATTTCAAACTACTTACCACACATTTGGGCCTCTAGAATGCCAGGGCAGTATAACTACCCCACAAGTGACCCCATTTTGTAAAGAAGACACCCCAAGGTATTCGCTGACCATTTTTTTTTTTTACCCAAACATTTTTTTTTATCAAAGACATGTAGAACAATAAATTTAGAGAAAAATGTATATATGGATGTCGTTTTTTTGCAAAATTTTGCAAATTTTGCAATTTTGCAAAAAAAACGTTAAATCTCGATTAATAACAAAAAAAGTAAAAATGTCAGCAGCAATGAAATACTACCAAATGAAAGCTCTATTAGTGAGAAGAAAAGGAGGTAAAATTCATTTGGGTGCTAAGTTGCATGACCGAGCAATAAACCGCTAAAGTTGTGGAGTGCCGATTTGTAAAAAAGGGCCTGGTCTTTAGGGGGGTATAAACCTGTGGTCCTTAAGTGGTTAATCGCATTGCGAATTCAACTTAGAGCTGGGTTCCTAATGGTTGTATTGCTAGAATAGAACGAAGATTGAGAATATAGTGCTATATTCGTTATATTCGTCAATTCTAGCAATACAACCATTAGGAACTCAGATCTAAGTTGTAATCGCAATGCGATTAATACAGGTTATATTAATCGCATTGCGAATTCAACTTAGAGCTGGGTTCCTAATGGTTGTATTGCTAGGATATAACGAAGATTGAGAATATAGTGCTATATTCGTTATATTCGTCAATTCTAGCAATACAACCATTAGGAACTTAGCTCAAAGTTGAATTCACAATGCGATTAATGCAGGTTATATTAATTGCATTGCGAATTCAACTTACCACACTCTGCGTCAACTACGTAATTTTCCATGGGAGTTTTGCCATGGATCCCCCTCCGGCATGCAACAGTCCAGGTGTTAGTCCCCTTGAAACAACTTTTCCATCACTATTGTGGCCAGAAAGAGTCCCTGTTGGTTTTAAAATTCGCCTGTCTATTGAAGTCTATGGCGGTTTGCCCGGTTCGCCCGTTCGCGAACATTCGCGGAAGTTCGCGTTCGCCGTTCGCGAACGAAAAATTTTATGTTCGCGACATCTCTAATCATCAGTATTAAATAATGTGGAATAGGAGGAAAAGCAGATGGCAGAAGAAGGGTTTGCCACCTGTAGGGCAGGAGAGTGGTTGGGGTTGGAGAAGTGGGTTTGCAAGGGGGGGGGGGGCTTTCTTCTGTTACTCGAGGAATGCCGCATGGCCGTTTTTCTCTCCTTTTTTATCAGTTCATTGGATCCAATTGCTGGTCTCCTGCCCCACCACGAGGTACTCTTCATATGTAGTGTCAGGATGCAAGGATTAAAGGTAAGTATAACTTTAATTACTAGATAAAATATATATAGTGGTCATCTATTGGCCCCATGTGGCACCTTTATGTAATTGACATACAAAGGGGCATTTTCAGGAGATTGCAGGCCATGAAAGCAATAATTTGCATATTGTGCCATGGGCCTAACCAGCCAAACCCCATACCAGCAACAGTCAATGTTTGCTAACATATTATATGGCAGCTATTACTTTTCAGGTTCTTGTCCCTTATGGCAATAATCCTGAGGCCATGTTTGACCCATCCACCATCTTTGACCCATCTGGTATTAACCGTAATAAATGTTTAAAGTGAAAGGATCAGCACAGGATAAGTAATGTATGTACACAGTGACTCCACCAGCAGAATGGTGAGTGCAGCTCTGGAGTATAATACAGGCTGTATTTGTGGGATAAGTACAGTCTAAATAATCTCCTCCAGCAGAATTGTGAGTGCAACTATGGAGTGTTTTGCAGGATGTAACTCAGGATCATTAGTATAATGTATTTGCAAACAGACCCAGCTTTTTATGTATATATTGTCTGTATGTAAACTGGATAATGTCTTAAGGCCCCTTTACATGGGCTGATGTAGCAAGCGATTATTGGGAAGGAAGCGTTCTTTCCGGACCATCGCTTGCTTGTCAGTGATGGAGACTGCTGCTATTATATGCAGTATGAGGAGGAGGAGGAATCACTAATGCCATCGCTCGTTCCCATACAGAATCATTGTTTGCCAGCAGCAGAGGGATGTTTAGTTGGCACGATTTGCTTCTGGAAAACAATGATTTAGATGTCCGCACGAACGATCCTATTAGCGTGTAATCGGCGACACTTTTACACCGGGAGATCATCACTAACGAGTGTTCACACTAATGCATGTTAATGAAAATCTGCCCAAACATCGGGCAGTGTAAAGCACCCTTAAAATGCCAGCCTCTTCTAGTCTACAGCTGCATCCAGATTCCACTGGTGTCTCTTTATGACCTCTCGGCTAACAGCTGCTTCGTCTATACAATACATACACTACCATGCTTTACTAAGGGAGATCTGCTATTTTATACCAGGAACTGTACACAGTTACATCTCCTAATATTCAGGGGAGTTTTGCATTCTTGCATATTACATGGTAAGAGTTAAGCTAAGCAGCCAGGGTTGTGTCTATCAGCACTGTGTTGATGGCAGCCAGAACTCTGAGTGCAGCTTTGTATGTGACTGGAGAATAATGCATAACGTAAGTAAAACATTTACAGTGTTGTACATTCATATAGGTACAAGCAAGCAGTGATGTGTTTTGCCTCAGTATCCAAATGGCTCTTCCATTTTAATAAACAAATCTCAGAAATATCGGCCGTGGCGGCAGCTTCTCGCTGGAATAACGATCAGCGTAAAAGTGACTGGTGACAAGCTAATACCGAGCCTGATTTCAGCCACACGTCTCCCCTATGTACTGGGGAAGTGGCGATCTGACAGCTTTTACCTCCAAACATGAAAATTTCTGCATTTGAAGGGAATTTCCATACATAGAAAATATTTTATGAGATTATAGAACAAGCAATTTGTGCAGAAAGAGAGAGAGAGAGAGACGGTGGATGGCATCCGATACTGGATATATTTAATCTTTACCACATTTCATTTCTTTTTCTCCTGACTGCGCCGAGCTCTGCCTAAATGAAAGGGAACCTGTCACCTTCAATTTAGCAGATCCACAAGACTCTCTCTGTATATAATAGCCATACAGATATAAGATCTTATACAGCCCCCTGATAAGTGAAAGCTACAGTGCTCCCATAACAGTGATAGGCACTGCACTCCCATAGAGTTACAGCCATAGTGTCCCCATACCACTGACCGCCATACAGCCCCATAAGAGTGTACATGTAGACGCAGTGCTATTATAGTGTGGTGACAGTCACTAAAAGCTACAGCACCCCCATGTGAATGCCAGCCATATTGACCCAAAAAGAATGACCTCCCATAAAAGCGACATCAACAATGCTCCCATGACAGTATCAACCACTGCTTCTCCATACAGAACAATACCGCTATGATTGCCAGAACACCACTAACACAGTGATAATCTGTCTTCCCATAAGGTTCAAGGTCACAGTTCCTCCATTAGAGTGACGTTAACAGTGTCCCCATAAGGCTAAAAGTCAGTGTTCCCATGAGAGTGACAACCACAAGTCCCCAATAAACTCCAGAGCCACAATGCCCCTATAACTATGGCTGTGAAAGAGTAACAGCCACAGTGTCCCCATCGTGGTAACAGCTAAAACATCCATTTAGAGCTGTCGGCCTCAGTCCACCCAAAAGATACTGTAGACAGCCACACCCCCCCCCCCCCCCCAGAGTAACTGCCACACAGCCCCCATAAGAGGGACATCAACAATGCTTACATATCTTGACGCCCAGTGTCCCCATAAGAGTGACAGTCACAGTGTCCCCAAAAGAGGGACATCGACAATGCTCACATATCATTGCCTGCCGGTGTCCCCAAAAGAGTGACATCAACAATGCTCACATATCATTGCCTGCCAGTGTCCCCATAAGAGTGACAGTCACAGTGTCCCCAAAAGAGTGACATCGACAATGCTCACATATCATTGCCTGCCAGTGTCCCCATAAGAGTGACAGTCACCAGTCTCCCATAAGAGTTATAGCCACAGTGCCCCCATAAGAGTGACATCAACAATGCTCACATATTATTGACTGCCAGTGCCCCCATAAGTGACAGTCACCGTGTCCCCAAAAGAGTGACATCAACAATGCTCACATATCATTGCCTGCCAGTGCCCCCATAAGAGTGACAGTCGCAGTGTCCCCAAAAGAGTGACATCAACAATGCTCACATATTATTGACTGCCAGTGCCCCCATAAGTGACAGTCACCGTGTCCCCAAAAGAGTGACATCAACAATGCTCACATATCATTGCCTGCCAGTGCCCCCATAAGAGTGACAGTCGCAGTGTCCCCAAAAGAGTGACATCAACAATGCTCACATATTATTGACTGCCAGTGTCCCCATAAGAGTGACAATCACCAGTCTCCCATAAGAGTGACAGTCACAATGCCCCTATAGAAGTTGCAGTCACAGTGCCCCCATAAGAAGGCCATTGTCCTAGACTCCAGGTGTCCATACTCAATGTTACCAGTGTCTAGTGTGGGGAACAGAATAGATCCCTTACAGCATATTGGATCTCCAGGAGTGGAGCAGCCGATCCACCACAAGAGAGCGAGCTATAAGCACATAGCGGGCAGATTAATGGAGGCGACAGAGGAGGGAAGATTTAGAAGTAATGTGACAAAAACACATTAAAAGATATAGTGGAGCCAGTGGAGTTCTCGGGAGATGGTTATAGAGGAGACGTTATTTGTTAGGATGTGAAGTTTTTATATTTAGCTGCAACTATTATTCACATCTGCAGAAACGGCAAAATGTTCAGACTTCCAGTCATCCATAAAAATGGGCCTTGATAGAATTTCCTGCCGACAACCAGAGGTCACATTGACATGCTGGGAGCGCCGTACGGTTTCATGGAGCCTGGAAAACTGCAGTTTTAAGGATCTATATTTCTTCTAAGTTGCAGCATTTTATTTAGCATCTCACAGTTGCCCCCTACTGGTTATGTGCATATACAGCATACATTGCATTGTGAGAGATAACAACACTGATTTATCTACCACAGTGGCAGGTGGGATTGAGTCTGACACAACTGCCTCACCTGCTTGCCTTGAACTGTAATAGCAGGTCCCTGCAGCCACCACTTGAGGGAGCTCACAGCATACAGACTTAATTAGTAGTTAGCTCCCCCTAGGGGTGGTAGTAGGCAGTGAGAATTATATCATGAATGAAGTCTGAAGAACAGAGCTATGTACACAGATATACAATATAATGTACTAGCACAGACATTTGAATGTAATAGCAAAAATAGGGAAGGGGAGGGGATTAAAGAGGACCTTTCACTAGTTTAAAAACTAAAAACTAACTATATCAGTGGGCAGAGCTGTGCCCAGGGGTCCCCCTGCACTTACTAGTATGTCTGGGCGCCGCTCCATTCGCCCGGTATAGGCTCCGGTGTCTGCAGCTCCCTCTGTTGTACTGGGCAGAGTTTTTGTATTAGGGTTGTCCCTTGCTGCAGCGCTTGCCAATCGTAACGCACAGCTCATAGCCTGGGAGTCCCATAAGCGGGCACCATATTTAAAGTCCCGTCCGCCAACGTATATATATATGTAAGGCAGTCAGAAACAGGTTAATGATGGTGTATGATACTGAGGGGAGCTTATTCTGCCAGACTGCCACCAATGTACAGTCGTGGCCAAAAGTTTTGAGAATGACACAAATATTAGTTTTCACAAAGTTTGCTGCTAAACTGCTTTTAGATCTTTGTTTCAGTTGTTTCTGTGATGTAGTGAAATATAATTACACGCACTTCATATGTTTCAAAGGCTTTTATCGACAATTACATGACATTTATGCAAAGAGTCAGTATTTGCAGTGTTGGCCCTTCTTTTTCAGGACCTCTGCAATGCGACTGGGCATGCTCTCAATCAACTTCTGGGCCAATTCCTGACTGATAGCAACCCATTCTTTCATAATCACTTCTTGGAGCTTGTCAGAATTAGTGGGTTTTTGTTTTTCCACCCGCCTCTTGATTGACAACAAGTTCTCAATGGGATTAAGATCTGGGGAGTTTCCAGGCCATGGACCCAAAAATGTCAATGTTTTGGTCCCCGAGCCACTTAGTTATCACTTTTGCCTTATGGCACGGTGCTCCATCGTGCTGGAAAATGCATTGTTCTTCACCAAACTGTTGTTGGATTGTTGGAAGAAGTTGCTGTTGGAGGGTGTTTTGGTACCATTCCTTATTCATGGCTGTGTTTTTGGGCAAAATTGTGAGTGAGCCCACTCCCTTGGATGAGAAACAACCCCACACATGAATGGTTTCAGGATGCTTTACTGTTGGCATGACACAGGACTGATGGTAGCGCTCACCTTTTCTTCTCCGGACAAGCCTTTTTCCAGATGCCCCAAACAATCGGAAAGAGGCTTCATCGGAGAATATGACTTTGCCCCATTCCTCAGCAGTCCATTCACCATACTTTCTGCAGAAGATCAATCTGTCGCTGATGTTTTTTTTGGAGAGAAGTGGCTTCTTTGCTGGCCTTCTTGACACCAGGCCATCTTCCAAACGTCTTCGCCTCACTGTGCGTGCAGATGCGCTCACACCTGCCTGCTGCCATTCCTGAGCAAGCTCTGCACTGGTGGCACTCCAATCCCGCAGCTGAATCCTCTTTAGGAGACGATCCTGGCGCTTGCTGGACTTTCTTGGACGCCCTGAAGCCTTCTTAACAAGAAGTGAACCTCTTTCCTTGAAGTTCTTGATGATCCTATAAATTGTTGATTGAGGTGCAATCTTAGTAGCCACAATATCCTTGCCTGTGAAGCCATTTTTATGCAATGCAATGATGGCTGCACGTGTTTCTTTGCAGGTCACCATGGTTAACAATGGAAGGACAATGATTTCAAGCATCACCCTCCTTTTAACATGTCAAGTCTGCCATTTTAACCCAATCAGCCTCACATAATGATCTCCAGCCTTGTGCTCGTCAACATTCTCACCTGAGTTAACAAGACGATTACTGAAATGATCTCAGCAGGTCCTTTAATGACAGCAATGAAATGCAGGGGAAAGTTTTTTTTGGGATTAAGTAAATTTTCATGGCAAAGAAGGACTATGCAATTCATCTGATCACTCTTCATAACATTCTGGAGTATATGCAAATTGCTATTATAAAAACTTAAGCAGCAACTTTTCCAATTTCCAATATTTATCAAATTCTCAAAACTTTTGGCCACGACTGTACATGAGAGAAGTCACTGATGAATGTGAGTGCAATCTCTTGAACAAGCAATGGAAGATAGTGAACTTGCTATAATCATTCCCCTTGCAACAGCAGTTGCATGTAGAATTCCAGTGAGGAATATGCCTTTAAGTAATTTATTGAGGAATTATGATAGCAGTCAAATGACAGCTTTGTGATATATATATATATATATATATATATATATATATATATATATGACAAACAGAAAAAGACTACACAAGACACAAGATATGAGCTCACAGAAGAGGCAGAGTTAAAAGATGAATGAACTAGAAACTACAGCATAGATAACTTCATAAATCTATTTATAACAATGGCCATAAGATGGCAGCAAAGCATGCTAAACATAGTGGATAACAGATTTAACACAGAATACAATTAAATTAATTCTAAATAAAAGACATAAGTAGGAAAATTACAAAAATAACAGTGAGGGTCTCATTCATTATTCTGTGGGTCCCTATGATTTCTGTGTATTACTAGTCAGTGTAATATACAAAAACATATCTCATACTGTTTATTTCGGTACATTGTGGGCTTATAATTATTTGCTATATAGAAGAATATGGTGGTGCTATATAGATCATCTGCTAGTAGGAAACTATCAGCAAGCAGATAAGCAGATAGAAAATAGAGTAATAACAGTGAAGTCCATTCATTTCTCTGTGTGTCCCTGAGATTTTCGTGTATGCCCCGGATAACAGCAAAAACTAAAGTATTTAGTCTCATGTATTAGACATCTCACACTATTTCCTTCAGTTCTTAGTGGCCTTTTATTTGGTACGTGTAATGTAATATTAATATATTGGTGTATATATACAGTCTGCCAGCAGAAAACAATCAGTAAGCAGATAGAAAATAGAGGTATGTGTTTCCTGGAAACTGCCATTAAGCAGGTCAGCTGTACCTTGTTATTTAGTGGTATTAATATTGCCATTACTGTTATAGTGGCTTGTGTGAATTCCTTCTGTAGCCTGGTTTACTAACCTATATTCAGGAGGTCCTATCTAGCAAATAAATGCCAAATAATATCTATCAATGTGTTTCATTCTAATAGCAGCTCTGTGAAAAGTGAGATGCTGATGGTTTTCATATAGAAACACAACATCTTTTTTTGGACTGCATAATAAAAACAGCAAAATAAAGGAAGATGTATTACACAGATGTTAGTTTTTACAATTGCTGACTACAGAGCCAATGTTCTATAAAGCCAGAGTGTCACTTTAAAAAAAAAAAAATCTTCATCTGCCGCATAAAGTAGAGAGATAATCAGGACCTCAGCGTAGCTGATGCAGGAGAGCATGGTCCTGAGCACGCTAATTGCAGGAGATTTGCTCGCCGTTAATGCATCGGGTAGGACGTCATTGTTGTACGATGTGACTGCGCCGGTGATTTATGGCGCCTGTCAAGTGCACCCACTTCAGCGATGGCTGCACTGCTCAGGAGCCATTCATCAGCCGCTGTGAGACAGCAATCCATCTAGTCACAAACCTCAACTTATACAGAGGCATAAACGTGACGGAGGGCGGCGAAGGAGGTGAAGACCCCAGATCCATGTAGATTGCTGAGAGGCCAGAGATTCATTATACGCTGAGTGCCACCGTGATAGAGTCACACCGCGCACTATACCATTTTATGATGTGTCTTTAAACACATCCTGACAACTCATCCTGCGCTGGAAACCAGCCTTAAAGGGACATGAGCAGCTCGGGGAAAAGTCTATTATTTTTCCTTCTTCATTTTCTGTGGTTTTCATTTTCTTAAAGGGCTTCTGTCACCCCCAAAACACATTATTTTTTTTTGGGCTTGTTAAAATCCTTATTTAACGACTATTCCCTATATAGGGCTCTTACCTTTGTCTGTGACTTCTTTTCCTTAAAAATCGATCTTTTAAAATATGCAAATCACTTCACTACCAGCAAGTAGGGCGTCTACTTGCTGGTACCCGCCGCAAAAAAACGCCCCCTCCTCCTGTTGATTGACAGGGCCAGAGCGCTCTCCTCCTCCGGCTGGCCTTGTCAGCATTTCAAATCCCGCGCCTGTCTTCATTCGGCGCAGGCGCACTGAGAGGAGGACACTCGCCTCCTCAGCACTCCCTTAGTGCGCCTGCGCCGATGACGTCTTCTCTTTCTTTTAACAAGCCCAAAAAAAATATGCGTTTTGGGGGTGACAGAAGCCCTTTAAGGCCTCTTGCACACGACAGTATGGGTTTTTCAGTATTTTGCGGTCCGCAAAAAAACCGGATTCTCAAAAAGTACGGTTGACTTCCGTGTGCATTCCGTTTTTTGCGTAACGGAACAGCTGGCCCCTGATAGAATAGTACCATCCTTGTCCGTTATGCGGACAATAATAGGACATGTTCTATTTTTTAACGGAAATCCGGAAACAGAAGGCATACGGAGTACCTTCCGTTTTTGTTTTTTTTGCGGATCCATTAAAATGAATGGTTCCATATACGGTCCGTATACGGAACGCAAAAAACAGAACATAAACGTTCGTGTGCAAGAGGCCTAAAGCTGATGCTCTTTATTTCTCAATGTCAGGATATATTATGTATCATACATACACCTGCAGCATTAATCAGAAGCTCCATCATTATACAGCCAGAGCTGCATTCTCAATGGAGGAGGCAGCAGGTCGACAGTCATCTCTATGGGTCACTCTAACCATAGAGCAAAGGATACACATGCATCCTTTAGAAGCAGGCCTCCTGGTGGCAGCCCAATCTCTAGCTGTGTTTAGGGTCTATGGATGCAGGTAGCGCATGAAAGGATCCAATAAGCTACTTTGCCCCCTCCCGCCAGGAGGTTGAACTCCGGCATGTGCGCACTGGCTATATCATACTATGTCTCCACATCTCCACCAGGTATGATGATCTCCAATATTCGGTGAAGTGAGGGTGTTCTTGGGGCTGGGACAGTCGATAGGGGCCCACTCATGAGACCTCTGCACTTGGCCTGTCCTTTGAACTGAGCCCACCAATATGTTAAAGCAGCCCAATATATTATTTGTGAGCCCTCGAAGTGGCTGGGATTGTTCGTATTCACAACAGGTAACCTGAGAAAGCAGACCTGCAGTATAAAGCAAGGAAAGGATAGAAGGGCAGCCTAAGCCAATGATGAAACAGGAACTGGATTTCAAATTAAAGGTTCCAATAGACCATGCAGGTAAGCTGCATTATATGCAATTGCAAAAGTATCTAGATCCCAGCGTTGCTTTGAAAAATTTAGAATATTTGTTCTTTTCCATATACAGTTGTGTTCAAAATAATAGCAGTGTGTTTAAAAAAAGTGAATAAAGCTCAAAATCCTTCTAATAGCTTTTATTTCCATACACACAAATGCATTGGGAACACTACTATTCCAAATCAAAACATGAAGAAAAATATATCAAGAAAAGTGAATATTAGACTGTTCAAAAAAATAGCAGTGTTTGTATTCTTCTTTACAAACACAAACATTCACTATATAAACTGAAAAATGTTTGAAGATTTTGCTTTCCTTTGAATCACTCAACTAATATTTAGTTGTATAACCACTGTTTCTGAGAACTGCTGGACATCTGTGTTGCATGGAGTCAACCAACTTCTGGCCCCTGTGAACAGGTATTCCAGCCCTGGATGATTGGACTACATTCCACAGTTCTTCTATATTTCTTGGGTTTGTCTCAGAAACTGCATTTTTGATGTCACCCAACAAGTTTTCTATTGGATTAAGATCCGGGGATTGGGCTGGCCACTCCATAACGTCAATCTTGTTGGTCTGGAACCAAGATGTTGCACGTTTACTGGTGTGTTTGGGGTCGTTGTCTTGTTGGGACACCCATTTCAAGGGCATTTCCTCTTCAGCATAAGGCAGCATGACCTCTTCAAGTATTCTGATATATTCAAACTGATCCATGATCCCTGGTATGCGATAAATAGGCCCAACACCTTAGTATGATAAACATCCCCATATCATGATGCTTGCTCCACCATGCTTCCCTGTCTTCACAGTGTACTGTGGCTTGAATTCAGTTTTTGGGGGTCGTCTGACAAACTGTCTCCGGCCACTAGACCCAAAAAGAACAATCTTACTTTCATCAGTCCACAAAATGTTGCGCCATTTCTCTTTAGGCCAGTCAATGTGCTCTTTGGCAAATTGTAACCTCTTCAGCACATGTCGTTTTTTCAACAGTGGGACTTTGCGGGGGCTTCTTGCAGAAAGCTTGGCTTCACATAGGCGTCTTCTAATTATAACAGTACTCACAGGTAACTTTAGATCTTTGATCTTCCTAGAGCTGATTGTTGGCTGAGTCCTTGGCATTTTGGCTATTCTTCTATCCATTTGAATGGTAGTTTTTCACTTTCTTCCACATCTTTCAGATTTTGGTTGCCATTTTAAAGCATTTGCAATCCTTTTAGCTGAGCAGCCTATCATTTTCTGCACTTTTTTATATGTTTTCCCCTCTCCAATCAACATTTTAATCAAGGTACACTGTTCTTCTGAACAATGTCTGGAACAACCCATTTTCCTCAGAATTTCAGAGAGAAATGCACTGTAACCAGCATGTACAACATTTGCTGCATTCATTCCTTAAATAAGGGCAATAATTGCCACCTGTTTTTCAAAGAATGAATGACCTCACTCATTGAACTCCACACTGCTATTATTTTGAACATGCCCCTTTCAATTAGTAATTCAATTAAACTGAATCAGCAGCATCCATTTCATGACTGTTGAGTCTGTTTGATTTCTATTACTCTACTACACCTGCTAGTAAATTAGTTGCCATGTAGAAATATCATTTTAGTGATGTCTGACTGCTATTATTTTGAACACAACTGTATCTCTGTCCACCATGCTGAGGTTCTGTCCTTCAGAGAGAGAGCTGCAGCAGAAAGTACACACACACCCTTCCCCAAAGAAAGGATATATCCCCTGAGCTGCCAGCTTGAATTTCAACTACTTGTAGCAGAACAGTTGGAGCAATGACTGTGGAGATCTCTGGATCCATGTGAGGTACAGGGCTGATTTTAGCTTTGATAGAAAGAGACTGTAATGCACTATATCAGGGGAGGCCAACCCGCGTCTCTTTTCCGCTTTAAGTGCGGCTCTAGCGGTGGATGGGAAGCAGCTGCGCAGCCTAATAGAGAACATGGCACGAGCCACTCTCAGTGCATACCATGATCTCTTCACTAGCACAGTGGGGAAGGAGGGAGTCCCTCCCTCTCCACTGTGACGCGGCTGCCGCTGCCACCAATGGAGAGATAGCAGGGAGGAGAAGGGGAGTGGCTGTGGCCACTGCACCACCAATTAATAAAATTAACACATTAATTCAAGTATAGGAGACAGCGGGATCACATACCTGGCACCCGGCCTCAATAACAGGGCATGCGGTCCGCCGAACCGCGGAAATTAACCCCTCAGGTGCTGAATTAATTTGTTAATTACATGAATTAGTGGCGCAGTGTGCCCCCCCCCCAGTATTATAAATTCTAACCATTGGTGGTGTAGTGCCCCCCCAAGTATTAGTATCATTGGTGGCAGTGGCCACAGGGTCCCCTCCCCCTCTTCATTGGTGGCAGTTCCGATCGGAGCCCCAGCAGTGTAATCCTGGGGCTCCGATCTGTTACCATGGCAGCCAGGACGCTATTGAAGCCCTGGCTGCCATAGTCAGCTCCCTGCTGCCGTGTGTACTATGCACAGGGCAGCAGGGAGAGTGTGAAGTCCTATTCACCCTAATAGAGCTATATTAGGGTGAATAGGACAAAGGTTCTAGCCCCTAAGGGGGCTAATAGTAAATAAAAAAATAAAAAAGTAAAAAAGTATATATATATACTAAAAGTTTAAATCGCTCCCTTTCCCAATTTTACATATAAAATTTACAAACAATAAAAAATAATCATATTACATATCGCCATGCCCGAAAAAGTGTGAACTATTAAAATATTAAAAAAATATTTCCTATGCGGTGAATACCGTAACAGAAAATAAAATCACAACCGCGCGATGTATAGCTTGTGGCTCCTGGTAGTCATACGTTGTTTTTTTTTTCTGGCTCTTTGTGTCTGTAAGGTTGGCCACCCTGCACTATATGATGTCTGATTTTCATTTTTTACATTTGATATTACATCGACCCCCCCTAATCCATTGTTTGAGAAGGCACCGGTGCTCGCAGTAGTCGCCTTCTCCAGGGGCGGATTAAGTGCATCATAGGCCCGGGGCTGTTTCCCCCAAATTCGGTGTTCTGCCCCATAGTTATTTCTATTTATAGTAAATATTTAAAGATAACTACACATCATGAAATTCTTTGCAAACTTCGAACCTTTATTGAAGTTTTTATAACAATGGTAAATGGTCATTCAAATAATATGTTAAATAGATTTTTTTTTATTACAGGGGAAGATTTATCAAAACTAGTAAAAAAGGAAAAGTGACTTGGTTACTTATAGCAAACAATCCGATTCCACCTTTCATTTCCCAAAGGAGATGTGAAAAATGTCAGTTTTCCGTAGAACCAGTTTGGAAAATGTACAATAGTAAGTGTCAGAGGACATGCACTCTGACAGACCACATATACATTTATACCAGCCCCCATAATCATGTTTGGGAAATGAACAATCTAGAATCCGAAAATATTACAAAATCATATGTGCACTCTCCACCCAGTAACTGCCTGCAAGGTTGGCATAAGTAAATGTGCCGTGTGTATAATGAGACCCCAGTATAAGGCTTTGTCTCACTTCAGCAAAAGGCCTTTATCATGTAGCCAAAGCTAATACCAGGCACTTACTAATGTATTGTGATTATTGCCTCCTTTGCTGGCTGGATGTATTTTTCCATCACATTATACACTGCTCATTTCCATGGTTATGACCACCCTGCAATCCAGCAGTGGTGGTAATGCTAGCACAGTATAGAAAAGATTGCTGGCCTATGTGCACTTTCTCCTATAGTGTGCAAGCACAGCCACCGCTGCTGGATTATAGGGTGGTCGTACCTATGGAAACTAGCAGTGTATAATGTGATGGAAAAATGAATCAAGCCAGGAAAAGAGACAATATGGACAATCACAAAACATTAGTAAGTGGCTTATATTAACTTTGTCTACGAGATAAATGCCATTTGCTGAAGTGGGACAACCGGTTAAGTATAGAAAAAGCAGAGAGTTACAGGGGAGCACCCAGGAATTTTCTTTAGGGGGGGTCCGAAAGGCAAAAAAATGCGGCATGTGTAGTGCGCTATGCTAATTTAATTTTTCAAAGCCCACTTTATATTTAAAAATGCAGGGAAAGGGTGTAGTGTGTTGTGCTGATTCTTTTACTTGGCGATTCTAAAAGGCCTGCAGGAAAATAACAATGCTTCGCGCGCCGCAAATTTTTTGGCCCCGCCCATTATTAAAAGCCCCTCCTACATATAATAGGCTACTCCCAACAAACACTGTACAGCTGACATTCTATAGTTGCGGCCTGTCTCTACACATCATACGGAGGGGAGGGTCTTCCTGGCTGCACTGCCTGCTTAAATAACAAGCTACAGCCAGGAAGCTCCTCCGCTCTCCTCCCTCCCCTGATCCTGCTCAAGGCCTGTGGTTCAACCCCACCATCTGCCACCCGCCCGTGGCCTGCTGCCCCCCTTGACCGTCCTCACCCAGCTCTGAATCCTCCTTCTGCAAATGGCAGGGGGAGGAGCCGGAACATCTCCTCTCCTACATAGCACCACATACCTCTTACATACCTCTTACATCCAGTGATGTCACCTTTGTTGTAGACGTTCTCTTTCCTCATCTTCTCCATTCAGACCAGACCGCCATGATGATTTTTCAGCCATCTCCCATCTCTGCAGAGATTAACAAACAGACATTAGTTTCCCACATTTCCATCATCTTCACATCTTCTGAACACCCTTTCCTGCCACCCCCAATACTGTACCCGCTGTGCCCCCAATACTATACTACAGAAACAGTCCCCCTGGAAATACTACTACCACACAGATAGTGCCCCCCTCAACAATTATTGGCACACAGTGCTCTAAAAAAATAACTGCGCCCAGACACTAATAGTATAAAGATAATGTCCCCCAAAAATTATTGTGCTAAGCTGATACTGTGGCAGGGTGCCCCCCAAAGTAACAGGGCTCCCCAAAATAGAAATAATTCTCTGCCAGAGCACACTTAGTAGTAATAACGCCCCTATAGTGCCCATACTAGTAATCATGTTCCTCATAGCCCCCCAGTATTAGCAAAGCTCCGCATAATACCTCCTAGTACTAATAATTCTCCCTACAATATGACAGTACATGAAATACCCCCGCTTAGTGCCCGCTGTTGAGCTAATGTCCCCATAATGTATGCCAGTATAAAATACCCCTATATAGTGCCCCAGTAAATTCCCTCATAGTGCTCCTCTCCCTTCCCCATAGTGTCCCCCATAATATGCCAGTAAAAAATGCCCCTTCTAAGTGCCACCATATGCCCCAATAGTGCTCCACTCCCCCATAGTGCCGCTCTCCCCTATAGTGCCTACCATAATGTGCCAGTAAAAAAATGCCCCCTTAGTGACACCAGATGCCATAATGCCCCCATAATGTGCCAATAAGAATAAAGGCCCCTTTAGAGCCCCCACTTCCCCTTAGTGCCCCCAAATAATGCCCCTATAGTGCAACCAGATGCCCCATAGTGCCATTCTCCCCTATAGTGCCCCCATAATATGTCAATAAAAAAAAAGCCCCTTTAGACCCCCCAGATGCCCCCATAGTGCTCCTCTCCCCCATGGTGCCGCCCCATAAAGTTCCACCATATGCCCCAATAGTGCTCCACTCCTCCATAGTGCCGCCCTCCCCTATAGTGCCTCCCATAATGTGCCAGTGAAAAATGCCCCCTTAGTGCCACCAGATGCCATAATGCCCCATGTGCCAATAAGAAAAAAAGGCCCCTTTAGTACCCCCACTTCCCCATAGTGCCCCCAAATATTGCCCCTATAGTGCCACCAGATGCCCCATAGTGCCGTTCTCCCCTGTAGTGCCCCCCATAATGTGTAAAAAAAAAGCCCCTTTAGAGCCCCCATAGTGCTCCTCTCCCCCATGGTGCCCCCCAAATAATGCCCCTATAGTGCCACCAGATGCCCCATAGTGCCGTTCTCCCCTATAGTGCCCCCCATAATGTGTAAAAAAAAAAAAGCCCCTTTAGAGCCCCCATAGTGCTCCTCTCCCCCATGGTGCCCCCCAAATAATGCCCCTATAGTGCCACCAGATGCCTCTTGTGCCGTTCTCCCCATAATGTGTAAAAAAAAGCCCCTTTAGAGCCCCCATAGTGCTCCTCTCCCCCATGGCCCCCCCCCCCTTAATGTGCCAGTAAGAAGTGCCACTTAAAAAAAAAAAAGAGTACCACCAGATGCCCCATATTGCCGTTCTCCCCTTTAGTGCCCCCATAGTGCCAGCTCCCCCCCTCCAAAAAAAACAAAACAGCAAAAATAAAATAAAAAATACACTGATACTTACCTCCATCAGCAGCGATGCGATCCAGGCTCTTCCGGCCTGTGTCCCTGCTGTGTGCTGCCCGGCTCAGGCGCGTGATGATGACGTCATCTCGCCTGAGCCGGCCTCTGATAGGCTGCAGGCATTAGTGCCTGCGGCCTATCAGAAGAACAGGGGAGGGACACGCTTCTCCCTCCCCTGCCGCAGCACAGCACAGGCATCTGTATCGCTGTCCTAAGGACGGCGATACAGATGGATTAGATATGGAGATGAGCGCTTCCACAATGGAAGCGCTCATCTCCTAGTACTCCCACTGCCCCCCCACCACCGCTGCGGCCGCAATTACATCCAGGGCCGCGCCGCCTGTGGTGATCGGCGGTGCGGCCCTGAAGGATTAAAAAAAAAAAAATTTGGTTGGTTGTTCTAGGGGGGGTCCAGACCCGCTGGACCCCCCCTGTAGGTGCGCCACTGGAGAGTTACATGTATAAGGTACAAGTTTGGATGAATCTTTAACCAAAAACGTATAAAGCTCCTTTTGCTCTATAAAATTGTGTTTACAATTCAGGACGAGTTGAAGAAAGCCAAGTTTTATCCTATATCTTATCCTATATCCCTGGACTTTGTGTGGCTGTCATGGCCCATAAACAGGTAGGAACTAGTGTTAGAGACCACTCATTAGAGGCGACCTTGACGTGGTGAGTGGCTTATTATGCTTTGGCCAAAATGTACACCAATGCCTCATCCAGCATGGAGGCAGGGCAGAATGCTGGATGCAGTGTGCTATCACATTTGTATTTTCCGTTTATCCTATATCTGTTAATACTTTATATCAATCCTTCTGCTCTATAACATACAGCAGATTTGAACTTTACTACTTGGTGGCAGTTTCTTTTTTTTATAATGGATTATTCTGCACTATATAGGCCAAAAAATTGTACGGAGTACTTCTTTAACTGGTTATTAAAACTGAAATATAAGGTTGTTCACTGATCACTATTCATCCTTCTCACACGTGCCCAGCCCAACACACTGAGTGTTTGAACATCAAACTGGTGGATTACTATTGATCCTTCTCCTCACACATGCCCAGCCCGACACATCAAGTGTTTGAACATGAAAATGGTGGATTACTATTGATTCTTCTCCTCACACATGCCCAGCACACCGAGTGTTTGACCATCAAAATGGTGGATTATTAATCGCACACCAAGTGTTTGAATATCAAAATGGTGGATTACTATTGATCCTTCTCCTCACACGTGCCCAGCAAACTAAGTGTTTGAACATCAAAATGGTGGATTATTAATCCCTGTATTATACAGGGATTAATAATCCACCATTTTGATGTTCAAAAACTTGGTGTGCTGGGCTAGGCACCTGTGAAGAGAAGGATTAATAATAATCCACCATTTTGATATTCAAACACTTTGTGTGTAATTAATAATCCACCATTTTGATGGTAAAAAAAACACTTTGTGATGGGCAGTGGCACCTATTAAAAAAGAGGCAGAGCAGGCAGAGAGAGAGACTGAGGCCAGCAGAAGCCATTTCAGTCAGATTAGAGCCAAAGGCTGTAATCTGACTAAAATGGGTGCTGCTGGCCTCAGTGAGTCTCTTTGCCACTGCTGCTCTGATTGAGTGCCTCTCACTCACACAGCCCACTGCCCTGCCCTGCCCTGCCCTGCCCTGCTGCCCATCAACATTCATTAAAATTTACTATAGAGCTTTGGCTGCTGCTGATCACTCTGACTGCTGCTGGAAGCAGGTCCTCCTTCTTGCTTCTTTCTCACAGACCCAGCCCATGGTCTGATGAAGCTGTTCTGGCACTGAGAAGACTGGGGGTGGGCATTAGTTAGGTTATGGGGCGGGCACATCGGCGCTGGCGGGGATAAAGCACTGCAGCTCGCCTTCTGTGCCGGAGGCGAAGCTGCAGTGAGTGACTGATTGAGTCACGTGCCCTCCTCTGGTCTCCTCAGCACTGTCCTTCTTACAGCTTTTCCTAGGCTATGTGATGTCACATTCATTGGTGAACAGTAGAGATGAGCGATTTTCTTAAAAATTCGATTTGGGTGCTTTGCCGAATTTTACAAAAGAATTAGCTTCGTCACAAATTACTTTGTCACGAATCGCATTTTTTTGCTGAGATAGCGCCGCTCCCCATCATTGTACCCCTCAGATGCCACTTTCATACATGATTATGGCATCTAAGAGTAAAAGCAGTATAAAATTAACAGAAAAAAATATTAAATAATACTTCATTTGCTCGCGACGGGGCGGGCGCCACCATCTTGCTTAAAGATCTGGTGCGGACTCTCGCGTGTCCCGAGATAATGTCCTCACGCTGACCGGCGTGGTAACGTCATACATCACCACGCACAGGATTTCGGCCGAGATCTTCAATCAAGATGGTGGTGGCCGACCCATCGCAAGCAAATGGGGGCGGAAGTATGATATTTCTTTCTTTTTTTTTTTACACTATTTCAGAAAAAAATCGCTACCACGAAGCACAAGGAGATTCAGCTTTGCGGCGAATTAAATTAAAATTCGGATCAAATTTCACTTCGTTGGATTTGATTTACTGAACTCTAGTCACATGGCCGAGGCGCTGCTCAGACCCATTGAAGTAAATGGGGCTGAGCTGCAATACTAAGTACAGCTGCAATCAAATGTACGGCACTGTGCTTGGTGAGCAGAGAGAAGGCCGTGCTGATGACCTGTGCAGAGGATAGGTCATCAGTAGCAAAGACTCAGAAAACCCTTTTAAAGGGAACCTGTCACTGGGATTTTGGGTATAGAGCTGAGGACATGGGTTGCTAGATGGCCACTAGCACATCCGCAATACCTAGTCCCCATAGCTCTGTGTGCTTTTATTGTGTAAAAAAAAACGATTTTATACATATGCAAATTAACCTGAGATGTGTCCTGTATGTGACTCATCTCAGGGACAGGGACAGGACTCATCTCACGTACAGGACACATCTCAGGATAATTTGCATATGTATCAAATCGTTTTTTTTACACAATAAAAGCACACAGAGCTATGGGGACTGGGTATTGCGGATGTGCTAGCGGCCATCTAGCAGCCCATGTCCTCAGCTCTATACACAAAATCCCGGTGACAGGTTCCCTTTAAATCATTAACAGCGGCTGTGCATCATCTGAGCTGAAGGAAGGTCATTGTGAGAAGGAAGTGTAAATTTAATAAGAATTTTTCCCTGGTATTAAAGTTGCGGATCCTGATGTGCGGCACGGCCAACACCACAACCAAACACCCTCCATTTATCATTCTTTTTTTCTGCAAATGCTATTTAGAGAAGATGTCGCCTCCACCCGGTGGCATGTTATTCCAGTTATTAATAGTGAGCCCCGTCCTGCGGGCAGCTCTCTGAACAGCTCTATTTATTAACCTGTAAGTCTTGTCGCCTGATGCTGCCACTGATTTCTACCAACTCCAACACTTTCTTAAAAGGAAACTTGGAGCAAAATACATAATAATTCCCCTTTTACTTCATTTCTATATCCCTGGGTCGATTTAAGTTATCATCAGATGCCATGATCCCACTGATATACTGTGCTAGGATATAGGCCTTACTGCATTACAGTATTTCACTTCTTAAAGGAACCCTAAGACAGACCACCAGGGCACTGATAAAAGCTTCACTTTAATAAAGCTCACTTCATTATAGGACACTATGCTTCATAAAGGAGATCTGACCATGAGACAGACCCCTGCAGATCAGAGTATCAATGATATTGTCCATCTTAATGGGACATGTCCCCAAGACAGACCCTTGTATCACCACCAACACAGAAAAAAAATAATGTATTAGCCAAAGGCTATATGGATCCTGTTTCTGGTCTAAATTTAAAATAGAGCTTTTATTACATCATTTAAAAATTGCACTCATTGATTATAATAAACAAGCCCGCTCAGTTAGATAATAGGTTAGTCAAAATATTATATATGTGCAAATGTTGCAATAAGTCTCTAATGGAGTATTATCTCTATACTCCCTTACAAATACTTAATATTTATTAAATCCTATTATGGCAATATCTCCGTCTGCCTCAAAGGAAAGTATCAGTAAAGTAATCTTTTATTTGAGACCAAATGCCATATGTGCACCAGTGGGTATTGTAATATGGGTCATCAGACTCCTAACCAGCTAACATATATTGGTGATGTTAGTTATCACAGTCAGCTTTACTATCACACCTGACTGTGCTGATTTTCACAGTATCCCTATCATTCTTTAGGCTAGGAGTCTGAAACAATATAACAAAACAATAACGAACACAGGTGCACTCTGCAGTAATACTAAATCCTCAAACTGATTTTAAAATTGAGAGATTAGTCAACATGTCCCACGGTGTAGAACATGTCTAAGCCCGGACACCGCGACAAGGTTTCTCAAGTAGCCCGGGACCCTACACTCTCCTACCTGAGCCATATGGGCAATACCAGGAGCCAGTGGGCAAATTACAGGAGCATTGGGCCGACTCACAAACAACTCACCAGTTACCTCCAGCATGTGGCCATGCCTGCAATGGGAGGAGGGAGGAGTCTGTGAGTCCCACTCAAGACTTGCTGATATGTCCCAGGCCTCACAGGTGCACCTTAATGTGACCTGTAGATGGAAAACAGGCACATTTAAATAGGAGTTTATACACCTCCAGAAATCTATATATACAAACTAAGAAGACAGGTTGGCATTAGCAGGAGGTGCTTCAAACCCACATGCAGTTGTGCATATATATAGGGGAGCAGATCCTGCATTTGTGGCCCGTTGCTAATGGCAATCCCCAGCAAAATGCATACAATGGAGGATGCCCGCAGCGAACCACAAGTACCACAATAGACATCCTACACAAGGTAACAAGTGCGGATGTAATAATTAATATAACAATATAACAAAACAATAACGAACACAGGTGCACTCTGCAGTAATACTAAATCCTCAAACTGATTTTAAAATTGAGAGATTAGTCAACATGTCCCACGGTGTAGAACATGTCTAAGCCCGGACACCGCGACAAGGTTTCTCAAGTAGCCCGGGACCCTACACTCTCCAACCTGAGCCATATGGGCAATACCAGGAGCCAGTGGGCAAATTACAGGAGCATTGGGCCGACTCACAAACAACTCACCAGTTACCTCCAGCATGTGGCCATGCCTGCAATGGGAGGAGGGAGGAGTCTGTGAGTCCCACTCAAGACTTGCTGATATGTCCCAGGCCTCAAACTGATTTTAAAATTGAGAGATTAGTCAACATGTCCCACGGTGTAGAACATGTCTAAGCCCGGACACCGCGACAAGGTTTCTCGGGCTACTTGAGAAACCTTGTCGCGGTGTCCGGGCTTAGACATGTTCTACACCGTGGGACATGTTGACTAATCTCTCAATTTTAAAATCAGTTTGAGGATTTAGTATTACTGCAGAGTGCACCTGTGTTCGTTATTGTTTTGTTATATTGTTATATTAATTATTACATCCGCACTTGTTACCTTGTGTAGGATGTCTATTGTGGTACTTGTGGTTCGCTGCGGGCATCCTCCATTGTATGCATTTTGCTGGGGATTGCCATTAGCAACGGGCCACAAATGCAGGATCTGCTCCCCTATATATATGCACAACTGCATGTGGGTTTGAAGCACCTCCTGCTAATGCCAACCTGTCTTCTTAGTTTGTATATATAGATTTCTGGAGGTGTATAAACTCCTATTTAAATGTGCCTGTTTTCCATCTACAGGTCACATTAAGGTGCACCTGTGAGGCCTGGGACATATCAGCAAGTCTTGAGTGGGACTCACAGACTCCTCCCTCCTCCCATTGCAGGCATGGCCACATGCTGGAGGTAACTGGTGAGTTGTTTGTGAGTCGGCCCAATGCTCCTGTAATTTGCCCACTGGCTCCTGGTATTGCCCATATGGCTCAGGTTGGAGAGTGTAGGGTCCCGGGCTACTTGAGAAACCTTGTCGCGGTGTCCGGGCTTAGACATGTTCTACACCGTGGGACATGTTGACTAATCTCTCAATTTTAAAATCAGTTTGAGGATTTAGTATTACTGCAGAGTGCACCTGTGTTCGTTATTGTTTTGTTATATTGTTATATTAATTATTACATCCGCACTTGTTACCTTGTGTAGGATGTCTATTGTGGTACTTGTGGTTCGCTGCGGGCATCCTCCATTGTATGCATTTTGCTGGGGATTGCCATTAGCAACGGGCCACAAATGCAGGATCTGCTCCCCTATATATATGCACAACTGCATGTGGGTTTGAAGCACCTCCTGCTAATGCCAACCTGTCTTCTTAGTTTGTATAGGAGTCTGAAACCAAGGTACTGTTATCTCTGCCTGGACCAGATGGTTGGGGCGCCTGCAGTGCGCTTTGCTCTGGTAACTGAGATGGCTCATGAACTTCAAAAGAAAGAAAGAGCTTCTCCGATATGTTGCACTGCATACACGGAGTCCTCAGGGGTATCGGAGCTATTAGCAACTGGGTTGACACGTCTGACAGGTCTCTGCTGTTTCAAACAGCAGAGGCCCGCGGCTAATGACCAGGACCATCAATGATGCAGATTATGGTCATTAAATCCTTTAGATGCCGTAATCGAGTGTGATCAGTGCATCTAAACCTTGAAAACCCACAAGCACACTTCTGGGTCATTACCGGCATCCCCGTGCAGCCAATGGGGTAGCCGGCAATTGACATTTATATTTGCATCATTGGTGCCGATTTCGCAATCGTGAATATATTGGAGCACTCTATCTGCATATAAAGCTATTGTAATGTTCTGCCGTGCCAACCATTTTCTCCAGTCTTAGGAAACTTCTAGCAGCTTGAAAAATGTAGCTATAGTGACCCATGCCTGTATTTCGAGCGCATTACACGAATATTACATTGCTGATTTTTCGCGATCAAGAAAATAATCTCGAATTCTCGAATATATGATGAATATTCTACCAAATATTCGCAAAATATCGCAAATTCAAATATATTGCCCCTACCGCTCATCACTAAATAAAATGTGATCAAAAAGTCACACACACTCCAAAATGGTATCAATAAAAACTACAGATCGTCCCACATAAAATTAGCCCCCACACAGCTCAGTAGACATAACTATAAAAAATTTATGGGGGTTAGAATATTTTTACAGTATTTAAACATATATACAGTATAGACCAAAAGTTTGGACACACCTTCTCATTCAAAGAGTTTTCTTTATTTTCATGACTATGAAAATTGTAGGTTCACACTGAAGGCATCAAAACTATAAATTAACACATGTGGAATTATATACATAACAAACAAGTGTGAAACAACTGAAAATATGTCATATTCTAGGTTCTTCAAAGTAGCCACCTTTTGCTTTGATTACTGCTTTGCACACTCTTGGCATTCTCTTGATGAGCTTCAAGAGGTAGTCCCCTGAAAGGGTTTTCACTTCACAGGTGTGCCCTGTTAGGTTTAATAAGTGGGATTTCTTGCCTTATAAATGGGGTTGGGACCATCAGTTGCGTTGAGGAGAAGTCACAGCTGATAGTCCTACTGAATAGACTGTTAGAATTCGTATTATGGCAAGAAAAAAGCAGCTAAGTAAAGAAAAACGAGTGGCCATCATTACTTTAAGAAATGAAGGTCAGTCAGTCAGCTGAAAAATTGGGAAAACTTTGAAAGTAAGGGCTATTTGACCATGAAGGAGAGTGATGGGGTGCTGCGCCAGATGACCTGGCCTCCACAGTCACCGGACCTGAACCCAATCGAGATGGTTTGGGGTGAGCTGGACCGCAGAGTGAAGGCAAAAGGGCCAACAAGTGCTAAGCATCTCTGGGAACTCCTTCAAGACTGTTGGAAGACCATTTCAGGGGACTACCTCTTGAAGCTCATCAAGAGAATGCCAAGAGTGTGCAAAGCAGTAATCAAAGCAAAAGGTGGCTACTTTGAAGAACCTAGAATATGACATATTTTCAGTTGTTTCACACTTGTTTGTTATGTATATAATTCTACATGTGTTAATTCATAGTTTTGATGCCTTCATAGTCATGAAAATAAAGAAAACTCTTTGAATGAGAAGGTGTGTCCAAACTTTTGGTCTGTACTGTGTATATATATATATATATATATATATTAGACCTATACTTATGTGGTATTGTTGTTATTGTACTGACCCAGAGAACAGATGGCACGTGTCAGTTTTGCCACAAAGGGAACGCTGTAGGGACAAAACCCGTAAAATGGTAGAGGAATTGTGTTATTTTCCAATTACACCCCATTTGGAATTTTCTTCCCACTACATTGTATGCCATATTAAATGGTACAGTACAACTTGTCCCGCAAAAAACAAGCCCTTTATATGGACATGTGAACGAAAAAATAAAAAAGTTATGGATGCAGGAAGATAAAAAAAAAAAACGAAAAACGAAAAAACCTCCGGTATCCAATTGGTTAAAACATCATTTTTCTCAGCAATGCAGGCACATATGAACATGGGGCAAACACAGATACCTTCAGCTGCAAAGGTACAAATCTGCTGACAGATGCCCTTTAACCCCTTAAGGACTTAGGACGTCCCGGTACGCCATGTTTGCCGAGTCCTTAAGGACCCAGGACGGACCGAAACGTCCTAACTTTAAAACTACATTGCGGCGGGGGTTAATCGGAACAGGATGTCCGCTAAAATCATTCAGCGGGCATCCTGTCACAACACCGGGGGGGTTCCGTGACTTCCCCCCCCGTGTCGGCGATCGCCGCAAACCGCAGGTCAATTCAGACCTGCGGTTTGCGGTTTTACCTTATCCGGCAGGCGGCGGTGCCATCGGATCCCCATGCGGCTGTTGGGGGGACCCGATGGCATGGAAGGCAGCGCGATGCCTTCCTTAGGCATCTGCGCTGCCTTCCGGTGACGAGCCTGTGAGATCCAGCCCCCTGGATCTCACAGGCCGGAAGCAGTATGAGTAATACACACAGTATTACTCATACAGCCAATGCATTCCAATACAGAAGTATTGGAATGCATTGTAAAAGGGATTAGACCCCCAAAAGTTGAAGTCCAAAAGTGGGACAAAAAGTTTAAAAAAAAAGTTGAAAAAATTAAGTTTTCCCCCCAAAAATTAAAAATTTCAAGTAAAAATAAACAAAAACGTCATTTTCCCAAATAAAGTTTTAAAAAATTGGTAAAAAATAGGGGGAAAAAAAAAGTTTACATATTAGGTATCGCCGCGTCCGTATCAACCGGCTCTATAAACATATCACATGACCTAATCCCTCAGTTGAACACTGTAAAAAATAAAAAATAAAAACTGTGCTAAATAAACCATTTTTTGTCACCTTACATCACAAAAAGTACAACAGCAAGCGATCAAAAAGGCGTTTGCCCACCAAAATAGTACCAATCTAACCGGCACCTCATCCCGCAAGAAATGAGCCCCTACCTGAGACAATTGCCCAAAAAATAAAAAAAACTATGGCTCAGAATATGGAGACACTAAAACATAATTTTTTTTTTGTTTTAAAAAAGCTGTTATTGTGTAAAACTTACATAAATAAAAAAAGTATACATATTAGGTATCGCCTTGTCCGTATCGACCGGCTCTATAAAAATATCAAATGACCTAACCCCTCAGATGAACACCGTAAAAAATAAAAAATAAAAACTGTGCTAAATAAACCATTTTTTGTTACCTTACATCACAAAAAGTGTAATAGCAAGCGATCAAAAATTCATATGCACCCCAAAAAAGTGCCAATCAAACCGTAATCTCATCCCACAAAAAATGAGACCCTACCTGAGACAATCGCCCAAAAACTGAAAAAACTATGGCTCTCAGAATATGGAGACACTAAAACATGATTTTTTTTGTTTCAAAAATGATATTATTGTGTAAAACTTACATAAATAAAAAAAAAAGCATACATATTAGGTATCTTAGCGTCCGTAATAACTTGCTCTATAAAAATATCACATGACCTAACCCATCAGGTGAATACCGTAAAAAAATAAAAATAAAAACGGTGTAAAAAAAGCCATTTTTTGTCACCTTACATCACAAAAAGTGTAATAGCAAGCGATCAAAAAGTCACACACACCCCAAAATAGTGCCAATAAAACCGTCATCTCATCCCGCAAAAATCATACCCTACCCAAGGTAATTGCCCAAAAACTGAAAAAATTATGGCTCTCAGACTATGGAAACACTAAAACATGATTTTTTTTTTGTTTCAAAAAAGAAATCATTGTGTAAAACTTACATAAATAAAATAAAAGTATACATATTAGGTATCGCCGCATCCATGACAACCTGGTCGATAAAAATATCACATGATCTAACCTTTCAGATGAATGTTGTAAATAACAAAAAATAAAAACGGTGCCAAAACAGCTATTTCTTGTTACCTTGCCTCACAAAAAGTGTAATATAGAGCAACCAAAAATCATATGTACCCTAAACTAGTACCAACAATACTGCCACCCTATCCCGTAGTTTGTAAAATTGGGTCACTTTTTTGGAGTTTCTACTCTAGGGGTGCATCAGGGGGGCTTCAAATGGGACATGGTGTAAAAAAAAACAGTCCAGCAAAATCTGCCTTCCAAAAACCATATGGCATTCCTTTCCTTCTGCGCCCTGCCGTGTGCCCGTACAGCAGTTTACGACCACATTTGGGGTGTTTCTGTAAACTACAGAACCAGGGCCATAAATATTGAGTTTTGTTTGGCTGTTAACCCTTGCTTTGTTACTGGGAAAAATGGATTAAAATGGAAAATTTGGCAAAAAATTTAAATTCAGAAATTTCATCTCTATTTTCCATTAATTCTTGTGGAACACCTAAAGGGTTAACGATGTTTGTAAAATCAGTTTTGAATACCTTGAGGGGTGTCGTTTCTTAGATGGGGTCACTTTTATGGAGTTTCTACTCTAGGGGTGCATCAGGGGGGCTTCAAATGGGACATGGTGTCAAAAAAAACAGTCCAGCAAAATCTGCCTTCCAAAAACCGTATGGCATTCCTTTCCTTCTGCACCCTGCCGTGTGCCCGTACAGCGGTATACGACCACATATGGGGTGTTTCTGTAAACTACAGAATCAGGGCCATAAATATTGAGTTTGGTTTGGCTGTTAACCCTTGCTTTGTAACTGGAAAAAAAATATTAAAATGGAAAATCTGCCAAAAAAGTGAAATTTTGAAATTGTATCTCTATTTTCCATTAATTCTTGTGGAACACCTAAAGGGTTAACAAAGTTTGTAAAATCTGTTTTGAATACCTTGAGGGGTGTAGTTTATAGAATGGGGTCATTTTTGGGTGGTTTCTATTATGTAAGCCTCGCAAAGTGACTTCAGACCTGAACTGGTCCCTAAAATTTGGGTTTTTGAAAATTTATGAAAAATTTCAAGATTTGCTTCTAAACTTCTAAGCCTTGTAACATCCCCAAAAAATAAAATATCATTCCCAAAATGATCCAAACAGGAAGTAGACATATGGGGAATGTAAAGTAAATTTTTGGAGGTATTACTATGAGAAGTAGAGAAATTGAAACTTGGAAATTTGCAATTTTTTTTAAAATGTTGGGTAAATTTGGTATTTTTTAATAAATAAAAATGATTTTTTTTTTTACTTCATTTTACCAGTGTCATGAAGTACAATATGTGACGAAAAAACAATCTCAGAATGGCCTGGATAAGTCAAAGCGTTTTAAAGTTATCAGCACTTAAAGTGACACTGGTCAGATTTGCAAAAAAGTCCTTAGGCTCCATTCACACATCTGTGGTGTGTTGCGGGTCCGCAACACACCCGCCCAGCACCCCTATAGAAATGCCTATTCTTGTCCGCAAGCTGCGGACAAGAATAGGACATGTTCTATCTTTTGCGGAGCTGCAGACCTGAAGATCAGGGCCAAGCTCTGCAAATGCGGATGCTGACAGCACACTGTGTGCTGTCCGCATCCATTCCGTCCCCATAGAAAATGAATGGGTCCGCACCCGTTCCGCAAAATTGCGGAACGGATGCGGACCCATTTGCGGACGTGTGAATGGAGCCTTAAGGTGAAATAGGGCTGAGTCCTTAGGGGGTTAAAGGGACATTATAGCACATAGCTATGCCATACATACATGGAAAACGTAAGTATGACAATTAGGATAGTATTTTGTTCACCACATTCATGGGGGACTCCAAGCAAATAGTCATGTAACAGTTCATCTGTTCAGCTTAGGAAAAGTTCACATCTCCTTTTCATTTTCCGTTCTATTGATCCATCAGAAGAGCGTAAAAAATAAATTAAAAAAAAACAGGAACCTGTAAAAAAAAATGGATCCTGTGCATCAGTTATGCACAGGATCCTTTTGAAAAAAAAAAAAAAGGATCCTGTTGAACATTTTGCATCCTTTTGAGTCATTTCTGTCTGAGATCAATTTTTTTTTTACAGAAGCAAAGATGCCAAATGTTCAACAGGATCAGTTTTTTTTTTTGCAGGATCCTTTTCTGTTCTTCTTTTGATCAAAATATATTGGCTGAGAGTCTCAGATTTTATCTTTATCAGAATGAGGGCTTAGGCTATACATAATGTTTGCATCTATTGTGTTAGTGCATTATTATCTGTTTTGTGTGATTTTTTTTCATAAATGTAGCCATGGACATCCGCATATTTATTTATTATATCGTGCAGGATGTTTTTATCTTAGTTTTTTATCTTTTTTCTGTGATTTTTGCTTAGTTTGTAGTATATACCTGAGTTAGTGACACCTACAAGTGTGAATCCGCTTCTATTTTATCCTGGGAGTAGTATTTTTGTGCACCCTCCTATCCCACAGCCTTGATTAGGTGGTACGTATAGCTGTGCGTGCTCCTCCTCTCATCGGTTGCTGGATGCACATAGAGGCGACTAGGAGCAGCACACTATATGTCTCTCCTGAACATAGATGCCCAATGGCATAGGTAGGTTTAGAGTAGGTCCTGCCTGACTGACACCACCTTGGCGAGGGTAGGTGGGCACAGATGTGTCTCAGATTTTATCATATCAGAGTGAGGACTTTGTCCATATATAATTGCATCTATTGTGTTAGTGCATTATTATCTGTTTTCTGTGATTTATATTTTTCATAAATGTAGCCATGGACATCCGCATATTTATTCATCATATAGTGCGGGATGTTTTTATCTTAGTTTTTTATCTTTTCTCTGTGATTTTTGCTGTTCTTCTGACGGATCAGAAGAACGGAGATGTGAACTCTTCTTTAGGTGGTATTGCCACTGTAACTGGGTCAATCCATAGCAAGCAAACATAACTAAAGAGAATAACTATTTCTAGTAAAGCGGGGTGTAGTAATTTTCAATCCTCTTACAAGCCTTTCTGGCATAGCTATGGATGGGCTATAGAAATGTGGATCATAGGGGTCTCAGGTAGGGGTCACACAGATCCCACTTTACAAAGGATTTTCAATAAGTTATCTACACCTGAATATGAAAACAAAATGTTTTCAGAAAATTTAACATACTACTTTTCAATGTAATCTCCCTTGACTTATACACACTTATTCCACTTTGCCTCCAGTGATCAGATGCCCTCAGAATAGAAGGAGACTTCTTGCTGCTGCAGAAACCCTGTTACCGTCTCTCTGAACGCATTATCATCAGGAAATCTTTACCCATGCAGAAATCTCTTCAGGTTCTAAAAGAGAAAGTAATCACTGGGAGCCAGGTCTGGACTGTTAGGTGGATGGTTAAGCTCCATGAAGTCATATTCCCTGATAGCAGCTTGTGATTTGCAAGTCTTGTGAGCTGGCATGTTGTCAAGAAGTAGTGTTGATCACGAATATTCGAATTGCGAATTTTAATCGCGAATATCGCGAATTCGAATATTGCCCCTGCCGCTCATCACTATCAAGAAGCAGCAATACATTTGCCGACAACTTCCCATGGCATTTCTCTTCGATTGCCTCTTGTGATGCCTTCATTGTTGAAGCATAGGAGTCCTCAGTAATTGTTGTGTTGTGTGGCATGAATTCCAGTAATAAAACTCCTTCTGTATCCAAAAAACTATTGCCATGATCTTTCCACCTGACTGCTGCATACAAAATTTCTTTGGAGTTGGTGACTCCTTGTGCTTCTATTGCCTGGACTCAAGATAATTTGAAAATAGAAGTCACCTGGACTTTCTCTAAGAACGTCTGAATTTTCTTAGCTAAATTGTTGCTCAGACTCAACATTCATGGCGCCCACAAGGGACTTACTTATGACATCATCAAAACATCATAAATGATACTGGAAACTGTCACTTCCAGGGCTTTCATCAGACTGAAATGCTACTGTGTTTGTTTCATGTCCAGACATGTCTCAAACTGCGAAGACATGCTTAGGGCTCTTTCACAGTGGCGTACCGCCAATAGAGGCAGGGTACGCCACTGCTATGGGGCCCGCGGCACCGGGGGGCCCGGAGTGCTCGGAAGGCCCCGCCCCCTGCAACTGCGCTCACTGCAGGCTCAGAGGCGGTCTGCACACTTATAATTGGCTCCCAGCGCCGCCGATAATACACGCCCCCCCCCCGTCTGACTTCTCATTGACTTACTGTGCGCTCCCTAGGACCCAGCCGCGCTCCCTCGGCTCGTGCGTCTGCTGCGCCTGCACTGCTTCACATACTGGGCCAATCAGCATTAGCAGTGTGTTAAGATCCTGCTGCTGATTGGCCCAGCCAGTGCAGGCAGCAGGCGCGCACCCAGCATGGCAAAACTTTAGAGTGAGTTGTGCTGCCCAGCCGCGACAGACGCCAGTGCCACCCAAAACCATCATCTCACAGCCAGTCCGGACCTGTGCCACTGCCAGCCGTCGTCCACACAGTAGGACTATCTTTACAACCGGGATCATTAATGAAAAAAATGTCTGTAGTGTACTAATATCAGTCTGTACTAATTACAGTCTCTCTTGGCACTGGCGTAACTAGAAATGACTGGGCAGTGGGCCCCACAGGACATTTTTGAACGGGGCCCCCCCAGCTGTTTGGCACCTCTGACCGGCAGAGACACTTGACTTCTTCCCTAATACAGTCCAAATTCTAATTATCGTCCAAAAGACAAGTCATGGAAATATATGTATACTGTGTAGTATGATATTTTGACAGTAAAGGTAAGAATAAAGGTCTTCTGGTTAGTACAGTATACTTTCTATATTTCCATGACTTGTCTATTGGACGATAATTGGACTGTATTAGGGAAGTCAAGTGTCTCTGCTGGTCAGAGGTGCTGGACAGCTGGGAGGGGGGCAATTCAAAAATTTCCTGTGGGGCCCGTTCAAAAATTTCCTGTGGGGCCCAGTCATTTCTAATTACGCTAGTGCTAATAGAGACTGTATAAAACGCTCCAGTTCCAGAACTTCATGTATAGGACTTTCTGAGGGCAGCAGCAAGCAGAGTTCCTGTGGGGGTGGGCGGTACTGTAGGCTCATAGAGGACTCAGGAATGTGCCACCCCCCTCGCCCCCCCATGAACTCTGCTTGCTGTTAAAGGGAACCTGTCACCTCAAAAACACAAATAAAACCGCCAGCATTAGTCGTCCCCAGTCTGTTCATAATTAGAGATGAGCAAATTTCATATTTGAAAATTCGTTCATGCTTCGTTTGGTGGTAAATAGTGAATTGCATTATGGATTCCGTTACCATGGACCATAATGCAATTCCATGACGGAATGCATAACTGAATGCCTTTATAGGCAGCTTTATAGGAATTCCATTATTCATTCTGTCATAATAGAAGTCTAGGGCCTGCATAACGGATCCGTCCGGTTTGCGTTATGCTGGAGTCCTCAGTAGGTCATGTATACATTTCTTTATTGGCAAATGGGTGTGTGGCAGGGGAGGAGCCAGGGCAGGAGGTGGGATGGGCCAAGGTAGTGGGCGGGGTTAAGGGGCCCAATTCAGATTCTTTCTATGTACGCCCCTGCTCTTTCACACCTGCGTTCTTTTCTTCCGGCATAGAGTTCCGTCGTCGGGGCTCTATGCTGGAAGAATCCTGATCAGTTTTATCCTAATGCATTCTGAATGGAGTGAAATCCGTTCAGGATGCATCAGGATGTCTTCAGTTCCGGAACGGAACGTTTTTTGGCCGGAGAAAATACCGCAGCATGCTGCGCTTTTTGCTCCGGCCAAAAATCCTGAAGACTTGCCGCAAGGCCAGATCCGGAATTAATGCCCATTGAAAGGCATTGATCCGGATCCGGCCTTAAGCTAAATGTCGTTTAGCTTTTTCTGAATGGTTACCATGGCTGCCGGGACGCTAAAGTCCTGGCAGCCATGGTAAAGTGTAGCGGGGAGCGGGGGAGCAGTGTACTTACCGTCCGTGCGGCTCCCGGGGCGCTCCAGAGTGACGTCAGGGTGCCCCAAACGCATGGATCACGTGATCGCATGGCACGTCATCCATGCGCATGGGGCGCTCTGACGTCATTCTGGAGCACCCCGGGAGCCGCGCGGACGGTAAGTATACTGCTCCCCCGCTCCCCGCTCCTACTATGGCAACATGGACTTTAATAGCGTCCTGGCTGCCATAGTAACACTGAAAGCATTTTGAAGACGGATCCGTCTTCAAATGCTTTCAGTACACTTGCGTTTTTCCGGATCCGGAGTGTAATTCCGGCAAGTGGAGTACACGCCGGATCCGGACAACGCAAGTGTGAAAGAGGCCTTAGCTCTCTAACACTGACATGCTGGGGTAGATAATTTATTGAATATCCCTCGTATATTAACATATCCAATTGACATGCTATTGATATTAAAGGATTTTTATTATTATTATTGCATGTTAGACCACAAATACATTTTTCAATTGGTCTTTATTAGAAATTTCCATCCTTTTTCTCTGTAGACAAGTCAGTTACTGTTCATTTGCAGACTAGCACAGTTTCTGTTCACAGTCCCGTCACATAGAAGTCCTGATAGCTAATGTCGTTCTCTTATCTTTGAGCTCCTAACAGCTCATAAACACTCATTTGAGCCAGTTTGAGAAGACTTTAGCTAAAGTAAGGGTTGTATTACACCAAAAGATTATCTGACAGATATCTGACAGATTTCTGACCAATCATTGGTCAGATGGCTTATTACACACATAGATCTTTTGTTATACACGCCAACTATTGGTCTTATTGGACAGATGTTGGTTGTCTGAAGGGACTCAATGTAAACAGAAAGTGACAGTCTGCAAAAAGACTGAAATTTAACCCCTGTATCAAAAAACTGCTGAAAATGCTTAATAAAGAAAAATTGAAAAAAAAAAATATTTTAACCCAAAATGAGTAAAATGCAATCACAAAAAAGAAATTGGCCTGAAGCCTTTAAATCATTTGAATCTTGTGTTGCTTATTTTACAAGAACTTCCAGGGAGAGAAGGCTCTTTTCCTTCACATGGCCTACACTATAGGGTATTGACTCGGCAGGGATGAGTGTGAAGTGGAGGCAATCAGAGAAGACACTCAGCCTGAGAGACACAGGGGTGCAGTGAGGAGCTGGGGTTACAGCATGTGGTGTGGGGTAAGCTGGTCTGGTTGCTGGGCTTTGGGTGTTCAGGTCTGAGGTACTAATAAAGCCTAAATGTTTGAGTCTGGGTGCTCGGGTTTGGTTATCTTTCAGCATACAATAGTCTCAGTTTACAATATTTTCACTCAAAACTATATTCAATATACAATGTCACAGCCACTGCCATTCTGCAGGACATGTGATTAGTTGGAAGATGAACATTGAAAAGGTAAAACACCAACATTTTGGTAACAGTGGATGTTTTGGAACCATTTACTATAGTCATAGTAATTTCAATTTACAGAGGTCTTCTTGGAACCAATTAATATTTTTATGAAATATTATATGAAAATTACTATTATTATTATAAAATTACTTGTGCATTAGACATAAATTGATGATGGTTGGGGGTTTAGGGGCTTAGCCTGTATATTAAAGGGAACCTGTCACCAGGATTTTGAGTATAGAGCTGAGGACATGGGTTGCTAGATGGCCGCTAGCACATCCGCAATACCCAGTCCCCATAGCTCTGTGTGCTTTTATTGTGTATAAAAAACGATTTGATACATATGCAAATTAACCTGAGATGAATTAGAGCTTGAAAATATAACTCTTCTCTGGTCACACAAGTAAGATATGACTCTTTTATGTTAATTTGCATATGTATCAAATCGTTTTTCACACAATAAAAGCACACAGAGCTATGGGGACTGGGTATTGCGGATGTGCTAGTGGTCATCTAGCAACCAATGTCCTCAGCTCTATACCCAATATCCCAGCGACAGGTTCCCTTTAAAGAACATTTCTCAATAATCTTTAACTTTTTGTTTACTTTTATATCTTACCTCTACAGTAGATCAACACAGATAATTGTGCGCCATCAGTGACATCATCAATCCCGTTATCAGTAGCATCTATACACATCATATGATTAATAACCACATATATACTATGTCATTTGCACTTATTTATCAGCATGAGTCACTTCTCTCCCACTTTATTAGAGAATCTGCATTTATTCTGAATCAGTAATGATGATTGTATTATAATATCAAAGTCTCCTCTAGGTCGTCTTAGCACTATCACAACTCCTGGCCTTTAACAAGGAAAAAGGAAGAACTTCATCTCTAATAAAATCTGTGTGTGAGTGTGGTGTGTCCGTGTGTGTGTCACCAGTTTTGCACTGGGCATGCGCAGCGGGGCGTCCAATCAGGACAAAGCGCTCCACACACACACACAGCGCTCCATAACTGTTTAACCCCTTCCATGCCGCGGTCCTTAGGGACTAACAATCATTGCTTGAAGGGTTAAGCTCCCTCCCCCCCCCCCACTGTGTGCGGCTGCCGCTGGCCACCAATGAGAACAGAGAGGAGTAGAAGGGAGGGACTGTGGCCACTGCGCCACCAATGAATATAGTTAATGCTTGAATACAAACATAGCCTGCATGTCCCGGCCATATCCCATACCCGGCCCGCGGCCTCTATGTCGCTGCGATCCGCTGCAACTAACCCCCCAGATCCTGAGGGGTTAATTGCGACGGATCACAGCGCGTAGTCATAGAGACCTCGTATGGGATATGGCCGGCACACGCAGACTACGTTTGTATTCAAGCATTAACTATATTCTTTGTTGGCGCAGTGGCCACAGTCCCTCCCTTCTACTCCCCTTCTTCTCAGTATTATATTAATTGCAGTCCCCGTCCCCCCGCAGTGCGCCCCTCCCCCCATTAAATCATTGGTGGCAGTGGCCACAGGGTCACCCCTCCTCACCCATTGGTGGCGCAGTGGCAACTTCTGATCAGAGCTCCACCAGTGTAATCCTGGGGCTCTGATCGGTTACCATGGCAGCCAGGACGCTACTGAAGCCCTGGTTGCCATGGTAAGCTCCCTGCTGCCGTGTGCACAAAGCACAGGGCAGCAGGGACAGTGTAAAGTCCTAATAGAGCTCTATTAGAGTGATTAGGACAAGGGTTCTAGCCCCTAAGGGGGATAATAGTAAATAAAAAGTACAAAAAAAAGTTTAACCCCCCCAAAATATAGAAAATAATATATTGTGATATATATCGTTATCGCAAATGCTTCAAATTATATTGCAATATAGATTTTAGGCCATATGTCACGGTGGTGAGTGGGGGAAACCCCCACCATACAATGTAGGGAATTAAGGAAAAGCAACTAGGCCTGGATGCTGGGATCAGGGAGCAGGGAGCAGGTCTAGTTGCTTTTTCTTAATTCCCTACATTGTACGGTGGGGGGTTCCCCCCACTCCCCACCGTGACAGTATGTCAAACTAGGATGGCCCACAGATAGCATCCAAGAAAGGAGCAAGCTCATTCTCATACAAAGGCAGAAAGGAAGGTCAACAGCCTTAAAGGGAAAGCACACACTCATGCAATACCACAACACGTTGCAACCAGCATGCGTGGCAAAAGTATCACAGTCCACTACGCCAGACCATGACACAGCCGTGACACCATATCGCCCAGCCCTAAGTTCAATACACTGCAGTACACTATATAGTGTACTGCAGGGTATTGTAAGCCATCAGACCCACTGGATCTTCAAGAACCAAGTGGGTCTGGGTCCAAAAAATGTAAAAAAAATAAGTGAAAAAAATAAAATAAAATAAAAAACCCTTCCTATATACATAATTGGTTAAAAATGTAAAAAATAAAAAACACTAAACATGTTTGGTATCGCCGCGTCCATAAGTACCTGATCTATAAAAGGATCATGTTAATTTTACCGCATGGTGAACACCATAAAAAAACAAGAAAAACTATGATGGAATTGCAATTTTGCCCACCGCACTTCCCAAAAAATGGTATAAAAAGTGATCAAAAAAGTCATAAGTATCCATTATTAGCACCAATCAAATCATGACCTCATCCCACAAAAAATTAGCCCCTACATACAGTAAGTCAATCGTCCAAAAAAAAAAAAAAATGGCTTTCAGAAAATGGAGACACAAAAACATGATTTTTCTTTCAAACATGTTTTTATTGAATAAATTAAAGTTTAAAAAATGCACATATTAGGTATCCGTAATGAACTGCTCTATAAAAATAGCATGTAATCCGACCCATCTGGTGAACACCATAAAAAAATATATATATGTGCCAAAAAATCCATTTTTTATCACCTTACATCACAAAGAGCAATGAAAAAGTCATATGTGGCCCATAATAGTACCAATCAAACCGTCATTTCATCCTGCAAAAAATGAGACCTTACCTAAGACAATCGCCCAAAAAAAAAAAAATAAGGCTTTTTCAAAAATGCTATTATTGTGTAAAATAAAATAAAAAAATGCACATATTAGGCATCGCTGTGTCCGTAACAACCTGCTCTATAAAAATAGTATGTGATCCAACCGGTCTGGTGAATGCCATAAAAAAATAAAATTAAAATGTGCCAAAACAGCAATTTTTTATCACCTTACATCACAAAAAGTGTAATACCAAGCGATCAAAAATTCATATGTGCCACAAAATGGTACCAATCAAACCATCATCTCTTCCAGCAAAAAAATGAGACCCTACATAAGACAATCATCCCAAAAAAAAAAATAATATGGCTTTCAGAAAATGGAAACACAAAAACATGATTTAAAAAAAAATAAATGTATTGTGTATCCAAAATAAAATTAAAAAAATTGATTATTAGGTATCGCTGCATCGTTACGACCTGCTATATAAAAATATTACATTGTAAAAAAACTAATAATAAAAACTGTGCCAGAACAGCCATTTTTTGGTTACCTTGCCTCATAAAAAGAGTAATATATTGTGGTAATGTGAACAGGAAAGTATATGTAAAGTCCTGGAAGGGGTGTATATCTCACCCAGGTTCCTCAACTGGGTGAGGTAAGTAAGATCCAGAATGGTGCTGGCTTCAGCAAATACAGTTGCTGAAGCTATTTTCTTTAGTAGTTTATGGGCTGGATTTTATTGGACCGGGTAAGGTAGGTTTGGAAGAGGGACCTCCCAAGTCCACCCCATTCCAGGGCATGTTTTCCCCTATCCTGAGGGATCTCCAGGTGTAGCCATCTGCGATCATTAAGGGGAAATAAAAACCTGTCCCAGGCTGTCAGTCTGGTGGAAGTGATGTCTGGAGATAAGTCCAGGAGGCTGGCTGACTAAAGAAAAACCCTGATGCCCTCTGTGACCTGTGTTTTATAGGTGAGGCAGATACTATCTGTATTAGTTAGTGCTCAGATGAGCAGGATTTGTTTTACGTTTTTCAATTCGTTTCTAAGAGAAGAGAGGTCCGCGAGTTGTTGAGCAAGAAGAGATTGTTTATGGGCCTTTTCTAGTATGTGTATTTTTGACAGTAATAAAGATAGTTTTTTCTCAGATTCTTTTTTAATAAAGGAGCAAAGGCCAATTAGCCTACCTCTGATGTAGACCTTGTGGGCATCCCACAGGACCTGGGGGGACACATAGGATTTGTTTTACGTTTTGGTGCCGAAAGTGTAAAGGCTATTTATTTCTGCTGTTTGAGCCACAATAAAGTGGAATCTGATTTGAACTTTATCCTGTTGTCTGCCCCAGAATATGTCACCGCCGCCCTGCTTCAGAGAGCAATCCCTGACAATATACACTGCTCAAAAAAATAAAGGGAACACAAAAATAACACATCCTAGATCTGAGTTAATTAAATATTTTTCTGAAATACTTTGTTCTTTACATAGTTGAATGTGCTGACAACAAAATCACACAAAAATTAAAAAATGGAAATCAAATTTTTCAACCCATGGAGGTCTGGATTTGGAGTCACACTCAAAATTAAAGTGGAAAAACACACTACAGGCTGATCCAACTTTGATGTAATGTCCTTAAAACAAGTCAAAATGAGGCTCAGTAGTGTGTGTGTGTGGCCTCCACGTGCCTGTATGACCTCCCTACAACGCCTGTGCATGCTCCTGATGAGGTGGCGGACGGTCTCCTGAGGGATCTCCTCCCAGACCTGGACTAAAGCATCTGCCAACTCCTGGACAGTCTGTGGTGCAATGTGACGTTGGTGGATAGAGCGAGACATGATGTCCCAGGTGTGCTCAATTGGATTCAGGTCTGTGGAACGGGCGGGCCAGTCCATAGCATCAATGCCTTCGTCTTGCAGGAACTGCTGACACACTCCAGCCACATGAGGTCTAGCATTGTCTTGCATTAGGAGGAACCCAGGGCCAACCGCACCAGCATATGGTCTCACAAGGGGTCTGAGGCTCTCATCTCGGTACCTAATGGCAGTCAGGCTACCTCTGGCAAGCACATGGAGGGCTGTGTGGCCCTCCAAAGAAATGCCACCCCACACCATTACTGACCCAATGCCAAACCGGTCATGCTGAAGGATGTTGCAGGCAGCAGAACGTTCTCCACGGCGTCGCAAGACTCTGTCACGTCTGTCACATGTGCTCAGTGTGAACCTGCTTTCATCTGTGAAGAGCACAGGGCGCCAGTGGCGAATTTGCCAATCTTGGTGTTCTCTGGCAAATGCCAAACGTCCTGCATGGTGTTGGGCTGTAAGCCCAACCCCCACCTGTGGATGTTGGGCCCTCATATCACCCTCATGGAGTCTGTTTCTGACCGTTTGAGCAGACACATGCACATTTGTGGCCTGCTAGAGGTCATTTTGCAGGGCTCTGGCAGTGCTCCTCCTGTTCCTCCTTGCACAAAGGCAGAGGTAGCGGTCCTGCTGCTGGGTTGTTGCCCTCCTATGGCCTCCTCCACGTCTCCTGATGTACTGGCTTGTCTCCTGGTAGCGCCTCCATGCTCTGGACACTATGCTGACAGACATAGCAAACCTTCTTGCCACAGCTCGCATTGATGTGCCATCCTGGATAAGCTTCACTACCTGAGATCTTTGCACCGGGTCAGGGTCAGGAGTCGGCCGAGAGATCTTTGCACCAGTCAGGGTATGTTTATACTTTGTTCTTTTCATTCCAACCTCAATCTCCACAATTGCCTCCTTTGCACTTTGTTTGGGGCGTTGCTGCTATGAGGTTTTGAGATGTGCTTTTTCAGCTAGCATTCTTTTTTCCCTGTTATTTCGTGCACTGATCTCCCGGCCTCTCCTTGGGTCCTGCTACTCATCTGTGTGTCCCGCCTTGTGCTGCCTGTTTTATTATATATGTATGTATTGTTTATATGTTTATATATACTTACAATAAAGTTTTTTGGATCTTCATACATATGTAAGTTAGTTTTATTCATTTTTTTTTTGGTGATTATCATGACTCCTTGGGGGTCCGATGTTTTTGATATTATTCTGTCCGGTTAATATTGGTTGACTACCTGAGCCACTTGTGTGGGTTGTAGACTCTGTCTCATGCTACCACTAGAGTGAAAGCACCGCCAGCATTCAAAAGTGACCAAAACATCAGCCAGGAAGCATAGGAACTGAGAAGTGGTCTGTGGTTACCACCTGCAGAACCACTCCTTCATTGGGGGTGTCTTGCTAATTGCCTATAATTTCCACCTGTTGTCTATCCCATTTGCACAACAGCATGTGGAATTGATTGTCACTCAGTGTTGCTTCCTAAGTGGACAGTTTGATTTCACAGAAGTGTGATTGACTTGGAGTTACATTGTGTTGTTTAAGTGTTCCCTTTATTTTTTTGAGCAGTGTATATATACACACAATGCACAACTACCTCTAGCAAAAGATTTCTGTACTGCAGGAATAACCCTAATAATAACACACCCCCCGCACCGCTCACACCAGTGCATCGACCAATCAGGACGCGGCGCTCCACATGCTGCCTGCACCGCCCACACCTGCGCGCCAGCAAGCAGGTCGGAGCGCCACCATTTCTGTTAGTCAGTCCTAACAGCCATTTCTGTTCGTCAGTCACAGCACTATCAGCCATATAGAGAGGAGCCCCTGTCAGCAGTCTGACCTACCATTAGTCTCAGCAGCAGCAGTCAGTGCTAGTCGTACAGCCACAGCCACCAGTCACAGTGCCAGCAGTGTCAGCCATCAGTCAGTGCCAGCCATCTCAACCATCAGTCAGTGCCACCAGTCTCAGCCATCAGTCAGTGCCACCAGTCTCAGCCATCAGTCAGTGCCAGCATTTTCAGCTACAGCAAGCACTCAGTGTCAGCAGTCTCAGCCACAAGTTGCAGTCAGCAGTCTCCACCACAGCCACCAGTCAGTGCCAGCAGTCTCAGCCACCAGCCACAGCCACCAGTCAGTGCCACCAGTCTCAGCCACAGCCGCCAGTCTCGGCCACCAGTCAGTGTGGTCAAGTTCTCTTGCCATTTAATATAGACTGTTCCCACTAATGTTTATGCACTACTGTTCTAGCGCCCATTCTTGTAACGGGCTTAATGTCTAGTAAGTATTATAAATTGGTAATAGATGAATTTATCTGGAATGGATAGGAGCAAATGAGAAAACCTCATGGCAAAACATCACAGTGATATATTTATCACATAATCATTTTTTAATGAACTTATCATTGTTTTGCATACATTCCTCGGTTGAGGGAGCCCCAGGGGAAGTTAGGAGTGTGTGGGTGTCGTCAATAACCAGAACACATTCTTCTTCTCTCTATAAGAGTTAAGATACTTAAAGGGGCTACATGAGACTTTTAAAAGTGTTGCTACCTGTGCATCAGACCACAGAGCAGAGAGGATGGGAGTGGTGATAGTGGCCCTAAGATGGTAGTGGTACTCACATTTCACAGTGGCTTCACTTTGGTGCTTCCCAGGCTGTACACAGGGAATGAAGGGCACACCCTTTCTTCCCCTGGGACACTCCCTGGATTTCGAGCTCTTGATTTTGATGTGGTATCCTTGATGGGGAACAGTTGGCAGGGTGAAAAGCAGGAGGTTAGATGTAGGGGCAATAACCGGGCCCACTGGTTGAAATAAATAAAGTCTATCTTTACTGAATTGATGATGAGAGTTGCAGTACAAGCAGCAATAGGTACAATCCTGAGATATATCATAGAGCTTACGTACTTCTCCCCAATAGCTGAGTATGGGCATCAGCAAGGATGGTAGTAGTTACAGATGAGCGAAGTAGTGGCAAATTCGATTCGCCGAATTTTACAAAAATAGTTGCTTTGTGACTAATTACTTCGTCACGAAGCACATTTCTTTGTAAGCAGTGCGTGCAATGATAGGGAGCGGCGATTTGCACCACCTCGTCATTGTACCCTTCAGATGCTACGTTAATACATGATCACGGCATCTGATGTACGTAACACCGTGTAAAATTAAAGCTACTTTCACACTCGCATTTTGGGCGGATCCGTCATGGATCTGCAAAAAACTGATCTGTTACAATAATACAACCGCATGTATCCGTCATGAACGGATCCATTTGTACTATCTGTAACATTGCCAAGACGGATCCGTCATGAACTCCATTGAAAGTCAATGGGAGTCGGATCCGTTTTATATTGTGCCAGATTGTGTCAGATCCGTCCCCATTGACTTACATTGTGTGCCAGGACGGATCCGTTTGGCTCAGTTTCGTCAAGCGGACAGCAAAACGCTGCAGGCAGCGTTTTGGTGTCCGCCTCCAGAGCGGAATAGAGACTGATTGGAGGCAAACTGATGCATTCTGAGCAAATCATTTCCCATTCAGAATGCATTAGGGCAAAACTGATCCGTTTTGGATCCCTTTATGAGAGCCCTGAACGGATCTCACGAATGGAAAGCCAAATCGCGTAAAAGTAGCCTAAAAAAAATAAATCATACTTACCGTACCTGCTGCATTTGCTTGCAAAGGGCAGGCCTCCGCCATCTTGCTTAAGGATCTGGCACAAAATCTTGTGCGGCCAAAGATGACGTCATCACGCCTGCCAACGTGGTGACGTTATACATCACGGCCCATGGAATTTCGTCCGAGATCTTCAAGCAAGATGCGGCGGCCGGCCCATCGCGAGCAAATGGAGCAGATAAATATGATTTTTTATTTTTATTTTTTTGCACTATTTTGTTTACGTTATACATGTCGGAAAAAATAGTTCTTGTCGACGGGGCTATTTTTTCCATCATATATAACGGAAACAAACTGAACCGCTATTTGTCTCCATAGACATGTATTAGGACGGAGCAAAAGATAACGCCTCTTAAAGGCTTCTATCTTGCTTTCCATCCTAAAATTAAGTTATATTCCATTATAACTCTGTTATAATGGAATTCCCTAACGTCAATGTGAACCTGCCCTTAGCTGATTAGTTGGTTGGTTTGATCAGTTTGTGGTTCCTAGGAAAGTGACTCTTTGGCAACTGCAATCTTTGTTGGGTCTCCTTGATTTTGCATGTAGGGTTATTCCTAAAGGTACAGTAAGTTGTACTCCAGAAGACTTTCCTTAGCAACTAAAGGAGTTCAATGGTCAAAAGATCTTCTTAAGTTTTATGCATTCTTTTAAAGGGAAGACTGTGTAGCAAGAACTTGAGACTTGTAATGTTGAGTCACTGTTATATATTATTATGCAACTGTTATACATATAATATGCCTGGTTCACCAGAGCGTGGCAGCATCTCTGGCAGAGCTATCTTAGACAGAATGGAACTCCCCATTCCATTCTCCTCCCTTTTGGGCAGAAGTGGGTGAGTCCTGCTTGCTATCAGAAGGAGGTGGGGCAGTTCTAGATTGTTCTTGTTCAGACTCCATGTTGGGGCCTACAGGACACTAATCTTTTCCTTGGCTGAAACTAAGTCACACTAAAGAGTGGAGTGCAGCATAAAGAAGGAATCAAAGTTACTAAGCTAGCTTGTCAGTACAGCAAAGAGGATATAGCAGAGTTGAGTTTGCCTGCCAGCTCATGCTAAAGCCTGCTGGAACTAAGACAAAGCCTGAAAACTGTTTGAAGAAAGTTTATTCAAGTAAAGCTGCCATTGAACTTCATCTCAAGGTCTGGACTTAAGTTATTCTTTCAAATCCCTCAATTATTCCCCCTTTTTATTGCTTCGGAGTCAAAGCCTGGCGTCCAGCAGTATCCAGGTAGAAGCACCTGTAGTGTACGGGGACTGTAATACCCGTCACTACAAAAGTGTCACTTGGTGTGCTGTCGTCCCCCCTTACTTATGGGGAAGTTGGTATATGTCATCTTTATAAAATGTCATGTAATGTAATGCTATGTGTTTCCCTGTTACTATGAAACTTGCATGTACAGGCCTGCTAGGGGTGTCATTCCAGCTTCTAGTCACTAGAGGGAGCTAGAGAGCCCTAGTTTATATAAGACCCAGACAGGGAAGCAAACGTCAGTCTAGTTTAGAGCTCAGAAGCTTCTAGAGTCTGAGGAAAGAGGGAGAGAGACAGAGGCAAAGCTCAAGAAAGCAAGAGGTACTCAAGAGAACAGAGGAGGTACTTTATAAAGCTAAAACCAAGGATATAAGCCAGAGCTAGGTTATTGGGCCTTGGAGAAGATTTGCTATATTCCAGGATCAGTCAGAGATAGAGTGCAAGCTCCTGTACTGCAAGTCCTGTGTTTAAACACTCTGTAATCACCTTGCTCCATCTGTATTGCCTGCATCAACCGTATTGCAAAATCGACTGTATGCCAAGGAACTGCGATTCCATTATTGTCTCTATGAAACCTACTAAAGTTGGAGTTCTGCTTTAACCTCACGGTGTTCCTCAATTTATTCCTGCTATCCGCAAACGGCGTGCCACCGTTTACTTGGCACTGGCGTCACGAACAATTTATACCATCACCTGCCCTTGCAGAGAGTCAGCCGTACCAGGTTAGTGTATATTGCACTACATCACCCAGAAACACTTATTGCACACAACTTGAGTACGCTGCACCTCTCTTTTGGCGTCACGAACAGGATACGCACGCTTTCTAGTGCAAGAAGCGTGAACTTTGTGCCTTATACAGTTGCCCTGTGACCAAAGTGACAAATTGCCTGTTTATTTAAAGTGGACTTTGTGAACTAAAAATCATACCAAAAGTGTTCCTAAAACCTCTAAAAAGCGCTGTGCAGTGTTGCGCTACCAAGAGGAAGAAAATCGCCACATTGGAGTGTGGTTTTGTGGACTTTTTACAATCCTGCTTGCTGTCAGTGAATGGACAGCGTTTTGCTAAAGATGGCCACCGGCCGCCTGGAGTAAAGTTTCCCGCGCTGCTGAGGACCTTCGTGGGCGGATCCCTGCAAGGACACAGAGAATCCCGCCCCTCTTCATCATCGCACCGCCGCGGCCCTGCTTCTTCTACGTCATCGGGTACTCAGGACGTCCGGAATCTCGCGAGACTTGGCCTGCGCAAGCCCGGCGATACCGGTAAGCACTTGTAACCGGAGGGAAGGGGAGTGTTCCGGCCCCTTTAGTCGCCAGTGGCCACCTCTCAATAGACTACCATGTCAGAGCCAGGAGTGCCTGAGCAGCCGGCCCCGGGAGAGTTCGCGGCTCCTAATCATCCTACAGCCCCCAGCATGATGCCCTTTACCATGCCTTACTATTTTGGGGCCCCATGGTTCCCTCGCTACAGGGGAGAGACCCATACCCTAAGGGACTTTAAAGAAAAGTTGCTGGCACTATTCCGATTGTACCCTATAAATGCCGACCAGCAAATGGAAATCCTGCTGGCACAACCGGAGGGAGCGGCCCGTAGAGAAGTGTTATCCTGGCCTGCTACTGAGCGGAGTACTCTAGAACAGATATTCACCCGCCTCAGAGCCACTTTTGAAACTAGGACTGCCTCAGAGATAAAGATGCACTTCTTTGGCAAGAAACAGAAGTCCGGTGAGTCCCTCCGTGACTTTGCCCTATCACTTCAGGAGGCTTTAGGGGCTGTAATTCAGATAGATCCCAAAGAGGCTGATAACCAGGACCAGACCCTGAGGGAACAATTTATCAACGGGGTGTCTAGTGAACAAATAAGGACCCAATTAAAGATGCTGTCCGCCCAGCACCCTAACAGTACCTTTCTGGACTTTAAAGAACTGGCTATAAAAATTCTGGGGTCCGCAGTATCTCCTGAGTTGAGCACCCCACCTGAGTCATCAGCCTGCAGGCCAAAACCGCTTATCACTAACCGAGCTGAGGCCGGCCAAGCTGTTCAAGTGTCAACTACCGATACTATTGCCATGCTGACAGAGCAGGTAAATCACCTCACTAAAAGTCTAGAGAAAGTGTGCAGAAAAATAGAGGAATGGGAAAAACCCATAATGACAGAAGAAGAATTCCTGTCACCTCCTAGGCCGTTCCCACCTCCTTACCAAGAGACTCACCCCAGGGATCCTGGGAGGCGTAATAGAGATCGCAAGCGGCCCGTGTGTACATACTGCAAAAAGCTGGGACATACAGAATCCACGTGCTGGCAGTTAAACGGGCAACCCCTGAGGCTGAGGACCACCCCTCGGGAGGTAGAACACTAGGTCCAGAGGATCCAAATTGGATGCCACGGTATGTAGGATCCCATCCTAAAATCAATATAGAGATCAACGGGGTCCCCTTTGAAGCCCTATTAGATACTGGGTCTCAAGTCACTACTATTCAGCTGCCTGCATTTGAAAAGTTCTGGGACACCAACCAGTTGACCCAGCCGCCTGAATCCTGGGTGGAGATTATCGCCAGCAATGGCAAACCAGTAAAGATCCATGGATACTGGGAACCCACCCTGCAGGTGGGAGAAGTAACCCTGCCTCAACAGGGGGTGATAGTAGTACAGGCCGGCGACAGAGGAGGACATCCTGTCATTCTAGGCACCAATGTCTTCAAAAACTGTTATTCAGAAATACTTGCCGTATTACATCAGACTTTGCCCACTGCTTCCTCTGCATCCAGGAGGGTGATTCAAAAGACTATTACTGTGTTAAGTGCCCAGCAGAGGTTTGCTAATGGGAAAGGAGAAATTTGTACTGCCAGGATTAGTGATATTAAGCCTGTGACTTTGCCTCCTAATTCTCAAACTCTTTTATGGTGTCGTGCTGTCCTGGGAGTCCAAGGCCGAGATTATCCAGCCCTGGTGGAACCAATCCAGATGGAGGATTACCCTTATGTGAGAGCTGCCAAGTGCCTGGTGAACGTCTCCCAAGGTAAAGTACCTGTCCGTCTGATTAACCTGAGCAATCATCCTGTTGCGCTTACTAAGCATTGCCGTGTTGCCCAGCTGTCCCAGGTGTCCTTCCAAGACATCATTCGTCTTCCAGTGACAGAAAAGCCGCCAGCTGCAGACAGCGGATGTTCGCCGGTGACCCAGCCACAAGTGCCCTGGTGGGAAGAGCTCCATGTCGGGGACGAGACTACCCCCCAACAACAACAAGAAGGGATTATACAGCTTGTCAAAGAGTACCACCAGGCCTTCAGTAAGCATGCTACGGATTATGGAGAGGTGAGTGCCATACAACACACCATACCTACTGGCTCTCATCCTCCTATCAAGGAGAGATACAGACCCTTACCGCCTACTTCATATCAGACTGTAAAGGAAATGATCCAAGAGATGAAAGACTCTAATGTAATCCGGGACAGCCGTAGTCCGTGGGCTGCACCCCTAGTCCTTGTAAAGAAGAAGGACGGTGGTATCCGTTTCTGTGTGGATTATAGGAAAATTAATCAAATAACCCACAAAGATGCATACCCACTGCCCCGCATTGAGGAGTCGCTAACTGCTCTGGGCTCCTCTGCCTATTTCTCCACCTTGGACTTGACCAGTGGCTACTGGCAAGTACCCATGGCCCCTGCAGATAGGGAAAAGACTGCTTTCACTACTCCCATGGGCCTGTTTGAATTCAATTGTATGCCGTTCGGGCTATGTAATGCCCCAGGAACTTTCCAGAGACTAATGGAGCGGTGTTTGGGTCACAAAAACTTCGAAACAGTGCTGCTGTATCTAGATGACGTCATTGTGTACTCAAAAACATATGAAGACCATCTGAAACATTTGGCAGAAGTATTTGAAATCCTTATCAAATATGGCTTGAAGGTAAAGCCATCCAAGTGTCCCCTGCTCAAACCTGCAGTAAGATACCTGGGGCATGTAGTAAGCGGAGAGGGAGTGCAACCTGACCCTGATAAATTAGCAGCTGTCCGTAATTGGCCGGTTCCTACTACCGTCAAAGAGGTGAGGAGTTTCCTTGGTTTTGCCGGCTACTATAGACGTTTTATCCCCCATTTTGCTCAAATAGCTGATCCTATCCAGGAACTCTTGAGGGGGCAACCCAAAAAGAGTCCTAGAACTCCTGTACCCATTGAGTGGAATGAGGAAAGAGAGATAGCGTTCCAATTGCTAAAAAAGAAACTGACCGAGCCTCCCGTGTTAGGTTACCCAGATTATAGCAAGCCTTTTCATCTTTATACCGATGCTAGCAAGCGAGGCCTGGGAGCGGTGTTAGCCCAAATCCAAGAGGGAAAAGAGAGAGTGATAGCATATGCAAGCCGCTCCCTGAAAGGAGCTGAGAAAAATGACCAGAATTATAGTTCCTTCAAACTAGAGTTCCTGGCATTAGTGTGGGCAGTGACAGAAAAATTCAAGGATTATCTAGCCGCCACCCCGTTCATTGCATTCACGGACAATAACCCTCTAGCACATCTAAATACAGCTAAATTAGGGGCCTTGGAGCAGAGATGGGCCTCTCGCCTTGCCAACTATGATTTCTCTGTAAAGTATCGTGCTGGACGCACTAATGATAATGCTGATGCTTTATCCAGGCTTCCCACAGAGACAGCTCCTGATGATGTACGAGATGCTTGGGAAGATGTAGAGATGCCGGCTTTCTATAACAAATTTGCTCAACAGGACCAGGCTCGAGCTACCCATGGCAGAGCTGCAGTTCCTTCACCCTCCAGTAGGCCTGATCCTAAAGAAGAAAGGTGGGTGAAACTACAGTCTGAAAGTAGAGTGCTGGGTGAGTTGTTGGACTTCATTACTAGTGGCAGAGCCCCTGAGAGGATTCGGCGTAAGAGTGCAGATCCTGAGCTCATCAAACTGTGGAGACAGCGCCATCAACTCTTCATACAAAAGGGCCTATTGCTACGGAGAAGCCTAGACCCAGTGTCCAACGAGAGAGTGCACCAGATTCTCATATCCCGACGAGATGCAGGTATGGTGTTAGAGATGTACCACAATCAATCCGGTCACTTTGGGGTCCAAAAGACTGAGGCTACTATCCGCCAGCGGTTTTACTGGGTGGGCATGAGAGAAGACATGGAAAAGTGGTGTCGGGAGTGTGTAGCCTGTGCCTTAAAACGAAGTGAGCACCATGATCAGAGGGCACCACTGAGACCCATTGTAAGTACCCGTCCTCTTGAACTTGTCGCCATCGACCATGTGAAACTGGAGCCTAATCGCTCAGGGTATGCTTATGCCATGACTATTATTGACCATTTCACAAAGTTTGTTGTAGCAGTGCCTGTGAGAGACCAGACAGCCAAGACTACAGCCGAAATGTTCTGGAAGCACTTCCTCCTGCCCTATGGATGTCCAGAAAAGATCCTCACCGATCAAGGACCTGCTTTTGAGTCCCATCTGTTCCATGAACTGTGCTGCTTACACAACTGTAAGAAGATCCGGACAACGGCCTACCATCCTCAAGGTAACGGATTATGTGAAAAAATGAATCAGACCTTGATAGAGATGCTGAGGGCCGTGCCTCCTGAGAACAGAGGAGATTGGCCCAGTCTGTTGCCACAGCTCATGTTCACATACAATCATACCATACATTGTTCCACCGGGTATACCCCTTTTTACTTGATGTTTGGGCGCCAAGGGACATTGCCTGCTGATCATTCATTGGACATACACGTACCTGATTGCATTAACCCATTACCTAACACCGACTGGGTTGCTGAACATCAAAGGCGATTGAATACAGCCAAAGCCATTGTTCAGGAGCGTATGGACTATGCTAGGGACCGACAGCAGAGAGACTATGATCAAGCAGCCCATGCAGAACCCTTGACAATAGGGGCCGTGGTATGGTTAAAGAATAACCGCCGTACCAGTAAATTGGACAGTAAATGGGAGCGAAGTCCCTATGTTGTCACGGCAATCCCAAATGTTGGAGCTCACACTTATGAGATCACCCGGGAAGACAAGGGATCCCAAATTGTACACCGAAACCGGTTAAAGCTCTGCCTGACACCAGAACCTAGTGCCGAGAGTTCTGGATCTGAATATCCTGTGTCAGAGTCAGCAATACAGCCCGAGGATCCTATGCAGGCTGTTAGTAATCTGAGGTATGACGCTGATCCCATGCATTGGCTTCTGACACCTTGGTTGAACTTGCTGGTGCCTGCTCCGGCACCTACTGTAACTTCACCTCCGGAAGAGCTGGTTCAAGATGCCCCAGATCCAGTTCCCCCTCTAGTGGATCTAATTGTTCCAGTTGTTCCAGTTGTTCCTGACCAAGATCTCCCTGATGGAGACCCTCCTGTTGCTCCTCTCTCTTCTACCTCGTTGCTAAGGGAAGAGGAGACCCCTGTTTTGAGAAGGTCTACCCGGATGACCAGGGGACGCCCGCCAGTCCGTTTAGGAGACTTTGATTATTCTGGTGGTGTCTCCTCCCAAACAGTTGCCACTGGCAATACCTTACTTGACATTTGTGCGCAAGAATGGACTCCTCCACGTGAGCCCTTGCCTGTGATACACCCACAGGAAACTCCTGGGTAGTTCCGTTTTTATACTGTTTTATCTATTGTGCTGTTCTATTATGGACTTATTCATTGTCATGGACTATCCTGGTTATAATGTTACGCTGTGCCAGGTCAGCGCCCCAGTTCCATTCACTATCCTGAGAGAAGAGAACGACGCCCCTTGTCACCACACTTCACTTTTGCCAATTGGACCTGATATGAATGTAAATGCAGATGAATTACGTATATGTATGCCTGCATGTGTCTTTTTCTATTTCAGGTAGAGATTCCAGTTGGGCCAGCCCTGATGGAGTACGAGGTCGTACTCAGCTTAAAGCAGTGGGGTATGTAGTGTACGGGGACTGTAATACCCGTCACTACAAAAGTGTCACTTGGTGTGCTGTCGTCCCCCCTTACTTATGGGGAAGTTGGTATATGTCATCTTTATAAAATGTCATGTAATGTAATGCTATGTGTTTCCCTGTTACTATGAAACTTGCATGTACAGGCCTGCTAGGGGTGTCATTCCAGCTTCTAGTCACTAGAGGGAGCTAGAGAGCCCTAGTTTATATAAGGCCCAGACAGGGAAGCAAAAGTCAGTCTAGTTTAGAGCTCAGAAGCTTCTAGAGTCTGAAGAAAGAGGGAGAGAGACAGAGGCAAAGCTCAAGAAAGCAAGAGGTACTCAAGAGAACAGAGGAGGTACTTTATAAAGCTAAAACCAAGGATATAAGCCAGAGCTAGGTTATTGGGCCTTGGAGAAGATTTGCTATATTCCAGGATCAGTCAGAGATAGAGTGCAAGCTCCTGTACTGCAAGTCCTGTGTTTAAACACTCTGTAATCACCTTGCTCCATCTGTATTGCCTGCATCAACCGTATTGCAAAATCGACTGTATGCCAAGGAACTGCGATTCCATTATTGTCTCTATGAAACCTACTAAAGTTGGAGTTCTGCTTTAACCTCACGGTGTTCCTCAATTTATTCCTGCTATCCGCAAACGGCGTGCCACCGTTTACTTGGCACTGGCGTCACGAACAATTTATACCATCACCTGCCCTTGCAGAGAGTCAGCCGTACCAGGTTAGTGTATATTGCACTACATCACCCAGAAACACTTATTGCACACAACTTGAGTACGCTGCACACCGTGACAGACATAAAGAGACATTAAGGCCCCACTACACCACTCTGCATTCCTACTAAACTTGGGAGGTGATATAGGGGCCCTGGGGGGAGGCGCACGTTGCAAATGGATGAGGTAAGTATGATTCTATTTTTTTTTATTTTACACCTGATTATTGTTATCAGATGCCGCAATCAGCTATGAATGCGGCATCTGAGGAGTACAATGACGGGGATTGGTGCACCACCCCCTAGTTACAAAGAAATGCATTTTGTGATGAAGTGCAAAAAACACACCTTTTGAAAAGAATTCTGTTGTGGAATTTCAGTCACAGGTAGACTGTGTTAACATCACAATTTTGTCCCACAATTAACGTTTGTGCACACGGTGATGCGGGATCCTGCAGAAGGATTGTGCAAATGGACGCTGCAGATAGTTGCAATACCGTGGCATCCATCACCATTGGATCCATTGTAAAAAACATATCCAATAGGATCAACTGTTGATGCATACTGGGCTGTTGATACCAGGCAGCAGCGGGCAGGCCTGTGGCAGTGAGGCTTGGCTGTAAGGCTGATGAAGATTGGGTTTGGTCTCAGAAGGAGTCAGGAGAGTGGAGTTGGCACGTTCACAGGAGATCCACATAGAAGGTAAGGGAGGAAACAGAGAATCGACCTAGCTGTGAGCTCCACACTGGCAGTTGAGTCAGCGACAGTGTGTGGGATAACATTCCTGTTTTTTATGTCCTGCAGTGTGAGGGCCATGATGATGTGAAATGTATGTGAAGTCTTGACACTGGAAGCATCAGGTCCTTAGCCGGTGGGATAGAAGGCTTCTGTTCCAGGTCTTTATAGTAGTAGGCTAGGTTTACATGTACGCTACTATTCCGGTATTCTGTTCTGGCATAGAAACAGAATACCAGAGTCACCAAATCCAGCATATCCTGGACACTACATAGAGGGCCATCGAGTTCCTGTGTGAATACCAGCATTTTGCCAGACACAATACAGTATAACCGCTTACAGCAGTATTTCATCCTTTATTTTTGTCGGAATCTGCAACTAAAGTTCCTAATGGAACCTCTGCCGCAGAGGTGTACATAGCCTAAATAAGTTATTACTGTAATAGACCCTCCAATTCCAGAGCTGCTGACCAGGATCTTTGTGTATCAGGCCTAATGTCAAATTCTGATCTACAAGGATGGAGTCCAGGAGTGGAACTAATACTATAAGCATTAGTACTTAAAGCATCATGCTAACAGGAAAGCGATGGCATCGGCCCACTGAGAATTTTCCTAATAGAGTCTATTGCCATTCTTGATACCTGATACCAGGTGATTCCTCTGTGCCAACAAGTGTTCACCTGGCAACTTTTTCTGACCCTCAATAGAGCTTCTTCAGCTTGGCACCAACCTCCTGCCCCTCACAAAGCCTCTAACGTCATCTGTTCTTCCCATTTCCTTCCCCACACAGCCCTTGAACCTTTTTTGTCTCCTCATCCCAAACTACCCTAGCTTACTGTGGAGGATTGGACAGGCGCCCAGACTTTTTGGTTGTATTAGGCCTCAAAATTCCTTATGATGGTTCTGGATGGGGCATCATTACAGATTCTGCATTACCATTAGTATTTTCCATTTACACCTCAGATGTATAATATATAAACACATTTATCATTACACCGCTGCCTATGACCGGGGTAGATTGATGATTCAGTGGTTTCTGCTTTAGGCATCAATACATTTTATATTCAACAAGTTTTCTATTCAAGATTGTCTAAGCTGTTGATTGTGCGCCTGCAGCAGTGCCAGGGAAGTGACTCTGATTGATTGTCTGATCGGCCAGTCTGTCAACGTAGGAATCCATTCCTTCTTATCCATTATAGTGACAATACCGAAAAAATGACAAACTTTGTAAACTTGGAGCAAAGGAAGAAAGTTTATGGTGTAAAAATAAAACGAACGTCAGGTAAAGCAGTGACTTCACTAGTGTTGAGCTTTCTTCCCAGAAAGCATTTCTAAAAAAGATTGCTTTGAAAAGGTAGTAGAATATAAAATACAGGCACTGTGGGACCCTGAGCGAAATACGGTACATAGTACATTTTGTCCGTAATGAGACTGTGCCACAAAGCAATAACGAGCACAGGGCTTTTAATACAATCGCACACTCAGGGGATGGGTGCAATATGTGGCCAATTTCTAAAGACGAGCTCCATTTTAAATGTCATTTACATATAATTTTACAAATATTTTATTTGATTATATTGCACTGGTCACGAGTTACTTCAAATCCTATAATTTTATAAGGAGGCGAATGGGAGTGGCAGTGGCAATGAGTGTGGTAGTAGTGACGATGCTCATGGAGGCTATGTCCCTCTCCATTGCTCTAGGAGCAGTTCAGTTACAGTGAAGAGGGGGCCACAGGATGATAGGTGTAGTTTTTCCCAGGTAAACACCTAGGTTGTGGCCTCCTGCCCTCTGAAAAGTGGGGTGCCCTTGGGGTCAGAGAGCGGTTTAATGACTGGGGACCAGATATGAAAAGGGGTGGTGCAGGTTAACATTTACAAGAAGTCTTTACTAAAGAGCAACAATTAACCACATAAAATGGAGACACAGGGGGTAATTTTTTCAGATATACACCAAATTTTGCCATATATCTGTCGTAGATTTGGTCGCAAAGGGGATTTGCGCCTGAATCAACGACTTTTCCCTGCTCATGCAAGGTCTAAAAAAGGGTGTAAGGCATAGAAAATAATCTATATCAACGACAGCAAGGGCGCTAGCATAGATTTAGACAGGCAGTGAATGCACCTAAGTTATGTGGAGGCCGGCGCCTCTACATAGCGTCGGCGCATCTACCGCCAGGGCAGGGGTTATTAAGACCGACTTCTAAAATGGCGGTCTTAATAAATGGCTCCAACAGTTCTTAAACAGTTCTAATAGGTTCTGGACTGAATAAAAGAGTTATGTCCTTTTAAGATGCACTTGCCTGCATAGCGCTTTTCTTTTCCAATCCAGCCTAGGGGTGCAATTCCCCACAAAAATAGATGTCTGACAGAAACACATTCGGTCACACTGGTATGACTGGGAGCAGAAGCCTTTTTATTCACAGTCAAGGGGCTGTGAATTCCAGGAGCCATAAACCTGCCTTACCTTCACAGACTATTTCCATGCACCCTCTTTTTCAGCTGCTCAACCTTCTTATTAGTTATTTTTTATTCTCAGTCACATAGATTCTCTGCTGTCCTCCCTGGATCCAAAATTCTCAGTGATTATGCCACAAGACTTGAACCAACTCTCTTTAATTAATTCACTCCACAGGACAGAAACAAACCCAGGGCTTAGGGCCTGCCCCTTCCTTTTTTACACCAAGCCAACCAACTTTCTAACAGTCTTGCAATTTTCTTTGTTATGTTATCCCTAGTGTAATAATGTTTTACTATAACTTTAATCCCTTCAAGACATTGCGATTTTCAATTTTTGCGTTTTTGTTTTTTACTTCACACAGCCATAACCTTTGCTTTTCCATTCACATAGACATATAAGGGCTTGTTGTTGGGCAGCATATATGATCTTTATATTTTTGTTGATTTATTTTTATGGGGACTTTTAAAAACATTGTGCCCTCCTCACAGTAGAAATGCACTCATTGTACCCCTTTACAGTAGTCATACCCACATTGCACCCCTGACAGTAGTTATGCTAATGCAGTGTACCGCCCCCCAAGGCTGAACGTGTCCCAGGTTTATAGGAATTGCCAAGTGGTGTGGTGTGGCCTTAAAAGTTTCTGTGTGTGTCACGGTGCTCCTACCTGGAAACCGTCGCTCCCCAGGGTTAGGCTCCATAGCAATTAAAGGGGAGAGTGACAACTGGTGGAGAAAGACTCAAGACCATAAGTGATCTTTCTGTTGGCTCCAGGAGGTTTTGGGGTAGACTGGCAGGCAAACTTGAATCCATTGCTTTATCTTTCTCTGCTGTGCTAATCTTTGGCTTACGTCTGGTAGTGTCACGGTCCCTCAGGTGACTGATGTCAGGAAATCAAGGAGATTGGGTGAGCGTGGAGGAATCTAACAGCCTCCTTGATTTCTCTTTATTCAGTGTTTATATGTCATGCCCCGCCCTCACTATGTGCGGAGGTCGGCCAGAATAGCAGCACGAGTTTAGTGTTTTGTTTTGGAGCCGTGCTGGATCCGCCTCCCATCAGGTGCACTGGTGGGGTCATTAGTTTAAATAGCACTCCAGCCCAGTGCTCTGAGCGGATTATAGGAATCACTTTGGTCTTGGAAGCTAGGAAGGAAGGTTGTCTGTTCCCGCTCAGAAAGATAAGTTTGGTTTCTAGTTTGATTGTTTTGTGTCATCTCTCCCATCCAGGTTCTGTGCGAGCAGGCTGCTCCTATTTCCCCTCTTCACCATCTCAGGGAATTTAGGTTGTTTCAGCCCAGGCACGGGGACACATCATACCTACCACCAAGGTCTGCATGTGGGCTGAGCAGTGCAGGGAGAGAGGTCAGGGATTAGCTAGGAGGTGACCTTTCCCCTGCCTCTCGCCTAGAACCTGGTTGGTGGTTTATCTGTTTGTCTGAGTGCACGTCCGCTGTGACATTATAATCCGCCCAAAACTTTGACTGTCATTACTCAGCGGTTTTGTGATGACGGCAATTGAAGCATTAGTTGACCGCATACAGGGGCTATCCCTAGAGGTTGCGGAGCTGCGTAGTTCGGTCGCACAGTGTCACAGTGCTCTGGCATCAGGAGGAGGTCAAGTTTGTGTGGAGCCTAAAGTGGCTCTTCCTGATCGATTTTCAGGGGGTACGGATGACTTTGTCCGTTTTAGAGAGTCCTGCAAATTGTACTTTCGGCTGCGTCCATCGTCGTCAGGTGATGAGAGTCAGAGGATAGGTATAATTATTTCTCTGCTTAAAGGGGACGCGCAATCCTGGGCCTTTTCTCTGCCACCTGGTTCTCGGGCGCTCCGGTCGGTGGAGGAGTTTTTTAAGGCTCTGGGATTAATCTACGATGACCCAGATCGGGTCTCGATGGCAGAGTCGCGATTACGTAATTTGTTTCAGGGGGAACATACTGCAGAGGCTTACTGTGTCGAATTTAGGAGATGGGCTACTGAATCAGAGTGGAATGATCCCGCGTTACGTAGCCAGTTTTGTCAGGGGTTATCTGAAAGATTGAAGGATGCCCTTGCTTTTCATGAATACCCAGACTCTTTGGAGAACGCCATGTCTTTAGCAGTACGGCTAGACAGACGTATCAGAGAGAGATATAGGGCTTCCCCTGCGCAAGGTATCCCTTCTGTGAGTGGTTTAATCTCTACTGCCTCCCTGGGTGATGTTACAGGTAACGCGGGGGTAGCGGAGGAACCCATGCAATTGGGTCAGATTTCTTGCCATTCTGATAGTAGAGACTTTAGGAAATTGCACAAACTATGTTACTATTGTGGAAAGAGTGGTCATTTTGTTTTTGCTTGTCCTTATGTTAAACCGCAGGTGGTAGAGAAAAAGAAAAAAAAAAATTCCCTGACACTAGCATGAATGGTGTGGTGGAGTCGGCAGGTATGCAAGCTCCCTGCAGTTCCCGTTTTCTCCTTCCATCTATGGTGACGCTGGAGTCAAGAAATGTTTTTGTTGAGGTGTTCCTTGATTGTGGTGCTGGGGTAAACCTAATTCACTTTCTTTTCCTTCAAAATCTAGGACTAAGTACTTGCACTTTAGAGAACGAGATTCGTGTTTTTGCAATTGATTCTTCCCCTCTTTCTCAAAGGAGCCTTACTCACATTGTTCATGGTATTCACTTAAGGGTGGGTGATTCACATGTTGAAATTATTTCTTGTTTTGTCTTGAAGGATTTGCCAGCTCCTATAGTCTTGGGGTTGCCATGGTTGACTAAACATAACCCAATTATAGACTGGCAAGCGAGACAAATCATCGGTTGGAGTGAGTTTTGTTCGGATAATTGTTTTGGCACATCTATCTTTGGTGTGTCCATTACGGCTTTACCTCAGTATCTCTCAGATTTTGCGGATGTCTTTTCAGAGGGTGGGGCTCAGGAATTGCCCCCTCATCGTGACTATGATTGTCCAGTTAATCTCATCCCAGGGGCTAAGTTGCCAAAGTCTCGGCTTTACAACCTTTCTCAACCCGAAAGAGAGGTCATGCGAAAGTATATCGCCGAGAGTTTGGCAAAAGGTCATATTAGACCATCTAAGTCTCCAGTGGCAGTGGGTTTGTTCTTTGTGAAGAAAATGGATGGATCACTGAGACCGTGTTTGGATTTTCCGGGAATTGAACCGTATTACAGTCCGGGATCCATATCCCCTGCCTTTGATCTCTGATATTTTTGATCAGATTGTGGGAGCCAAGGTGTTCTCCCAGTTGGATTTGAGAGGGGCCTACAATCTGATCAGAATCAAGGAGGGGGATGAGTGGAAAACAGCCTTCAATACGCACAAGGGTCATTTTGAGAACCAGGTTATGCCTTTTGGGTTGACGAACGCGCCAGCAGTATTTCAGCGATTCGTCAATGACATTTTTCATCATTTGGTGGGGAGGTTCGTAGTAGTTTACCTGGATGATATTTTAATTTATTCTCCTGATCTGAAGACCCATCAGGATCATGTGAGACAGGTTTTGACGATCCTTCGGGAGAATAAATTATATGCTAAATTGGAGAAATGTTTGTTTGCGGTGCAAGAGCTTCCGTTCTTGGGATACTTGCTTTCTGATTCTGGTTTTCGTATGGACCCCGAGAAGGTCCGGGCGGTCCTGGAATGGGACCGACCAGAGAATCAGAAAGCCTTGATGCGGTTCTTGGGGTTTACGAATTATTATAGAAAATTTATTTCGAACTACTCTACCATAGTAAAACCTCTCACTGATATGACCAAGAAGGGCGCCGACGTCTCTGCCTGGTCGGATGAGGCATTGCAGGCCTTTTCGGCTATTAAGGAGCGTTTTGCGTCTGCTCCCATTCTGGTGCAGCCGGATGTGTGTCAGCCATTTGTAGTGGAGGTTGATGCATCAGAGGTGGGGGTTGGTGCGGTGTTGTCACAGGCTTCATCCCCTGGCAAGTGGGTCGCGTGTGCCTTTTTCTCCAAGAAGCTCTCGGTCGCCGAGAGGAATTATGATGTTGGAGATAGAGAGTTGTTGGCTATCAAGTTGGCCTTTGAGGAATGGCGTCACTGGTTGGAGGGGGCGTCTCACCCCGTTACGGTATATACAGACCATAAGAATTTGGCTTACCTGCAATCTGCCAAGCGTCTGAACCCTAGGCAGGCCAGATGGTCACTGTTTTTTACCAGGTTCAAATTTGTGGTTACCTTTCGCCCAGGGGTCAAGAACGTCAAGGCAGATTCCTTGTCTCGCAGCTTTCCTGGGGGAGGTGATTCAGAGGATCCTGTGCCGATTTTAGCGGATGGGGTGGTGGTCTCCGCTCTATACTCTGAATTGGAGATAGAGGTGTTGGGAGCCCAGGAGGGGGCTCCTGGTTCTTGTCCCCCAGGGAGGTTGTTTGTTCCTGAGGGCCTGCGATACAAGGTGTTCAAGGAACATCACGATACTGTCCTTGCTGGACATCGTGGTGGTAAGTCCACCTGTGATCTGGTGTCCCGGAGGTTCTGGTGGCCAGGGTTACGTAAGAGCATTGAGAATTATGTGACAGCCTGTGAAACCTGCGCTCGGTCAAAGGTTGCTCATACTCGACCGGCTGGTTCACTTCTTCCATTGTCTATTCCGTCTCGTCCTTGGACGCATTTGTCTATGGACTTTATTACGGATCTGCCGAGTTCCTCCGGGAGAACAGTGATTTTGGTGGTAGTTGACCATTTCAGTAAAATGGCTCACTTTATATCGCTAAGGCTACTTTCACACTAGCGTTCGGAGCAGGTCCGCCTGATGTTTCATCAGACGGATCCGCTCCTATAATGCAGACGTTTGCATCCGTTCAGAACGGATCCGTCTGCATTATAACTTAGAAAAATTTCTAAGTGTGAAAGTAGTCTGAACGGATCCGTCCAGACTTTACATTGAAAGTCAATGGGGGCGGATCCGTTTGAAGATTGAGCCATATAGTGTCATCTTCAAACGGATCCGTCCCCATTGACTTACATTGTAAGTCTGGACGGATCCGCTTGCCTCCACACGGCCAGGCGGACACCCGAACGCTGCAAGCGCATACGGTTTCCATCCTCAGTTTGGTACCTTTTCTGGGACTGGTTCCTCTGGGATGCCAGAGGAGGAGAGATTCTCTTCTGCCTTATACCCCATCTGGCAGAGGATTCAAGGGAATTTGGAGAGGATGGGTGAGAGGTATAAACGAATGGCTGACAGGAGACGAGTGACTGGTCCGGACCTGTGTGTGGGTGATCTGGTGTGGTTGTCCACTAAAAATATCAAATTAAGAGTGCCATCTTGGAAACTGGGTCCAAGATTTATTGGTCCGTATAAAATTTCTGCGGTTATCAATCCTGTAGTGTTTCGGCTGGATCTTCCGCAGACTTGGAGGATCCATGATGTGTTCCACAGGTCGTTACTAAAAAAAATACGTGAAACCGGTGGAACCATCGCCATTGTCTCCTCCTCCTCTTCTAGTCGAGGGAAACTTGGAGTTCGAGATCTCCAGGATTCTCGACTCTAGAATTCTTCGGGGTTCCCTTCAGTACCTGGTGCACTGGAGGGGATACGGCCCTGAGGAGAGGACGTGGGTTCCGGCTCTAGATGTCAACGCCAGCCGACTGGTAAGGGCTTTTCATAGGTCCCATCCAGATAAGGTTGGTCCGGGGTGTCCGGAGGTCACCGTAGAAGGGGGGGGGGTACTGTCATGCCCCGCCCTGACTATATCCGGAGGTCAGCCAGAATAGCAGCACGAGTTTAGTGTTTTGTTTTGGAGCCGTGCTGGATCCGCCTCCCATCAGGTGCACTGGGTGGGGTCATTAGTTTAAATAGCACTCCAGCCCAGTGCTCTGAGCGGATTATAGGAATCACTTTGGTCTTGGAAGCTAGGAAGGAAGGTTGTCTGTTCCAGCTCAGAAAGATAAGTTTGGTTTCTAGTTTGATTGTTTTGTGTCATCTCTCCCATCCAGGTTCTGTGCGAGCAGGCTGCTCCTATTTCCCCTCTTCACCATCTCAGGGAATTTAGGATGTTTCAGCCCAGGCATGGGGACACATCATACCTACCACCAAGGTCTGCATGTGGGCTGAGCAGTGCAGGGAGAGAGGTCAGGGATTAGCTAGGAGGTGACCCTGCCTCTCGCCTAGAGCCTGGTTGGTGGTTTATCTGTTTGTCTGAGTGCACGTCCGCTGTGACATTATAGAGTTAATGACCACCTCCCTTTTCTCAGCTGTTGCTCAGTGGTCATCACTTCTACCCTTTTTAGTCTCAGCCCACCCTTCTGACTATGTGGTTGATAGCTTCATTTGGGTTTGGCTAAGTTGGTGTGAGATCCTCTATGGTGTTCCTGTTCTTCCATCTCTACAGAAGTTAAGTGTTGCGTTTGTATTTGTTATATTCCCTGTTGTTGTATCTGGGATTGAGACAGAGACTTCCATTCGTCCATCTGGGGAGGAATGGGTTGTCTCTGGTCCTATACTTATTCCAGGGCTTTATGGTGAAATCAGGGCCTAGGTATCCTGCTTATGAATATTCCTACCTTCAAGGTCTATTCATATTAATAAGTAGTCAGGGCCCGGATTAGTGTTTTCTAGGAGGTGACCTGTTTCTTCCCTAGTTTCTAGGCCCAGTTACTGTTCCCCTTCCCTCCTGTATTTCAGTGTGTAGTCACCCCCCCCCCCACCACACACTGATCATGACAAGTAGCTAGACTTTAGGACTGTTGAGTGGGGTGCCTTTGGCTGTTGACCCCCTCGTGATACTCTGTCTGTATTTGTAAGGAGTCATGGTGCTCTATGAGCTGCTTCCATTTTGGGACTCCTGCTGCAGGAGGGGCCATTCCCCTCACTGCGCCATCTTAACTCGTCTGCTTCCAACACTTGACTCAACTCTACTGCAACTAACCTCAACTAACTATAGTTTCCTGCAACCTCTCCCTTAGTAGGAAGCAGTGCTAGCCCACTTCTGCCCAAAAGGGGGAGCATGGAATGGTAAATTCCATTCTATCTAAAGATCTCTGTCAGATACACTGCCACCTGTTGGTGAACCAGGCACATTACATGAACATAACAGTTACATAGCAATATTATGAATGCACAATGTAAGAGGACCTGAAATAAATACACATATGACATTATTGTAAGCCATTAGAGAACATAGCAGGGTATAGGAATGGTAGTACCACTGTGGGCTACTACACTCACATTGCCCCCCCCCCCCCAACACACACAACAGTTATACCTTAATTTTGCCCCCTTCACAGTAGTTATGCCCACATTGTGCCCTCACAGTAGTTATGTCCGGCTTGCCTAAGGTGTTTGGCACCTGGGGCAGGTCCTTTCTCTGGCAGCTCCCGAAAAATACTTAAAAAAATTGAGCCACCTCACAGTAGCATTGCCCTTATTGTACAACCTTCACAGTAATGTCCAGACATGTGCCCCCTAATAACATCCACATTATGCACCCTCACTGTAGGTATACCCATATTGTGCCACCTCACGGTAGTTATGTCTGCACTGTGCCCCTTTACAGTATGTATGCCCTCATTGTACAAACTTCACAGTAGTTATTCCCACATTGTGCCCCCCTTAAAGTACTTTTCCCTTCATTGTGCCCCCTTTACAGTAGTTATCCCCTCATTGCTCCCCCTCACAGTTATGCCCTCTCTGTGCCCCTTTCACAGTAGTAATTCCCTATCTGTGCCGCCCGTGTGCCCCTTCAGAGTAGTTATGCCCCTTCACAGGAGTAATGCCCTCTGTGTCCACTTAATAATTGTAATGCCCTCTCTGTGCTCTCTGTCAGTATGGGATCTGCACTGCAGGGTGGCAGATCGCTGTCTACACATTGCAGCACTATGGGCCCCAGTACTGGCTTACCTTGTAGGAGACGCAGGTGCCCGCCAGCATACCGCCGCATCCGTCCTCTTTGCCAGGTGTCATCTGATGCGCTATAGCATGCGCGCGCGCACCTCTCCCTTTCTTATAGGAGTAGGCAGCTGGTTCCTGATTACCATCCCCACCCGGAGGCGGGCAGGGCCGGCGCTTCCATAGAGGCAAGGGGGGCAATTGCCCCCGGGCCCCCGACTCCTTAGGGGCCCCCAGCGCCGGCCCGCAACTACTATTCTATAATTACCTGTGCCAGTGTACTAGCCCGCCCTGGTTCTGTTTGGAGTCAGTTGGACTGGAGAAATGTGCATTTGGGGCGGGAGAGGGGGCCCCATATTGTTTTTCGCCCCAGGGCCCCATTTCACCTAGAACCGGCCCTGGAGGCGGGACTATTTGTATTTAAGGCAGCTTCACTCATCATGAAGTGCCCAAGCGTGGTTGTTGTACCTCTTGACTCCCGCTGAAGCATTCCTCTGTGTCTGTTTATTGGATTTCCTGGATTCTGACCTCTGCTTCGTTTGACTACGAATCTGCCTGCTGTCTGTTTATTTGATCACCTGGATTATAGACCTCTGCACTGCCTGACTACGCATCTGCCCATCTCCTCCCTTAAGTCTGCCTGGATCCAGACCCTGCGCTGCCTATGAGACTGCTTATATCTGTATGCTATATTGCTCTGAACTTTGTGTTGCCTGTATCTGTCAAGTGACTTTTGAATACTGTCTGCCAGTAAAGACCACCTGTTCCTTTATTCTGCCTTTGTTGGACTCTGTTCACACTACTGCAGGTAGCTGCATTCAAGGTAACCAGTGCAGACACCAGGGTCCTGTCTCTGAGAGTCAGCAGTCAGCAATATTGGACTAATTCCCAGTCCTCTATCAGCTGACACAGAGGATCCACATCCTCTGGTCGTAACAGTACGCTTGGGCCATGGATTCCGCTGGCTCTAAACCAGGAATGTCTGAACTACTACATGAACTTGAACAACAGCGTACCACCCAGAAACAAGTGATTAATTACTTGCAGCATGTAGCTGCTCGCCTGGACTCCCTTTCTACAGCACAGTCTGCACAGGCTCCTACTGCTTCTGCTGTCCCTGTTGCGGCTGCAGCACAGCCAAGCGTTTCCAGACCACGATTATCTGCTCCGCCCCGTTACAGCGGCAACCCGAAAGTCTGTCGTGGGTTTCTTAACCAGTGTACAATTCACTTTGAACTGCTTCCTCATCACTTTCAATCAGACCGCGCTAAAGTGGCGTTCATTATCTCTCATCTCGAGGGTGAGGCTCTGGCCTGGGCGAATCCAATATGGGAGAGATCTGGTCCTATCACCAATAATGTGGCACTATTTATGGACTCTTTTAAGAGGGTGTTTGAGGAGCCAGGTCGAGCTTCTTCTGCGGCCTCCTCTCTGCTGCACGTCCGTCCAAGGAAGCTGGTCGGTGGGCCAATATGCGATTCAGTTCCGCACCTTAGCGTCTGAAGTTTCATGGAATGAGGAGGCTTTGGTGGCGGCCTTTTGGGAAGGTTTGTCTGGACGTATTAAGGATGAACTTGCAGGTCGTGATGTGCCTACCTCCCTTGAGGCTCTGATCTCTCTGGCTATTAAAATCGACATACGGTTTTCAGAGCGAGCTCGGGAGGCCCGTCGAGAAAAAAGACTTCCACAACAACTGTTTAAGTCTAATACATCTCAACCTCCATTACGCACCTCCTTTTCGGATCCTGAACCCATGCAGGTGAATTCCACTCGGCTCTCGGATGAGGAACGTCATCTTCGCATGTCTTCTGGACTCTGCCTCTACTGTGGTGGTCCGGGTCACCGTGTCCGCAACTGTCCCCAGAAGTCGGGAAACTCCAATGCTTAGGGTCTTTGGGAGAGGCGGCCCTAGGCGAAAACTGTTCCACTCTCCAAATTCCTGTGACTCTGGTTCTTGGGGGCATCAAGGTCTCCATATCTGCTTCCTTAGATTCCGGGTCTGCGGGGAACTTCATACACCAAGCTATGGTGAGTCAATACCACATTCCTGTACGCCTGCTTAAAAATCCCCTGCTGGTGACTGCCGTCAGTGGACAAGTACTGACGGATCCAGTCCGGTTCATCACTGAGCCGTTGGAACTGCAGGTAGGGTGGTTACATGTTGAAAAGATTTCTCTATATGTGCTCCCTGAACTGTCCCATTCTCTTTTGCTGGGGTTGCCCTGGCTTAGGATGCACAATCCAGTAATCGAGTGGAGCTCTGGAGAGGTTCTTCAATGGGGTCAGCTGTGCCAAGGCAAGTGCTTATGTTCTATTCAACGAAGGGTCTCTATATCCCTCCCTAAAAACCTGGAGGCCTTGCCGGTGGTCTATCATTCCTTTGCGGATGTGTTCGATAAAAAAGAGGCTGAGACACTACCTCCCCATCGCCCCTATGACTTCCCAATTGATTTACTACCTGGGACTTCTCCTCCTCGGGGTCGTGTTTATCCCCTGTCTCCTGCTGAATCGCAGGCAACAGCAGATTACATTAAGGAGAACCTTGAGAGGGGTTTCATCAGGAAGTCTTCCTCACCTGCAGGGGCAGGATTCTTTTTTGTGAAAAAGAAAGATGGGTCTCTTCGCCCCTGTATAGACTACCGTGGTCTGAATAAGATCACCATCAAGAATAAATACCCTTTACCGTTAATTTCTGAATTATTTGATAGACTCCGTGGGGCTCGGATCTTCTCTAAGCTGGACTTGCGGGGGGCATATAATTTAATACGGATTCGTGAGGGTGACGAATGGAAGACAGCTTTTAATACCAGGGATGGCCACTATGAATACCTCGTGATGCCCTTCGGGCTCAGTAATGCCCCTGCTGTCTTCCAGGAGTTTGTCAATGACATTTTTCGAGATCTCCTCTATTCTTGTGTTGTTGTCTATTTGGATGATATTCTTATTTTTTCCAGTGACATCAGAACTCATCGCAGGCATGTGCAGATGGTCTTACAACGCTTACGAGAGAATCGTCTGTACGCTAAATTGGAAAAGTGTGTCTTTGAAAAGTCGTCCCTGCCCTTCCTGGGGTACATCATCTCGGCTCATGGTCTCAAAATGGATCCTGGAAAGGTGGCAGCAGTGCTCGACTGGCCCCGTCCCTCCGGCCTGAAGGCAATACAAAGGTTCTTGGGTTTTGCCAATTATTATCGTCAATTCATCCGTAATTTTTCTACCCTGACAGCTCCTATTTATGGTCTGACCAAGAAGGGTGCCAATCCCAAACAATGGTCCCCTGAAGCAGAGATGGCATTTTCCTCCCTCAAGCAAGCCTTTTCTTCAGCTCCAGTCCTTAGACGCCCAGAACCCAACAAACAGTTCTTCTTGGAGGTGGACGCATCCTCCGTGGGAGCTGGGGCAGTCCTGTCACAGAAGAATGCCTCAGGTCGTATGTCTCCTTGTGGGTTTTTTTCTAAGTTATTTTCCACTGCCGAAAAAAACTATTCTATTGGGGACAGGGAACTCCTAGCAATTAAGTTGGCTCTAGAGGAATGGAGATATCTTCTGGAAGGTTCTCGCCTACCGGTCATAATTTACACCGATCATAAGAACCTCACCTATTTGCAGACAGCTCAACGACTTAATCCTCGTCAGGCCCGTTGGTCTCTCTTCTTTGCCCGATTTAATTTTCAATTGCATTTTCGGTCCGCTGACAAAAATATCAAAGCGGACGCTCTCTCGAGGTCCTTTGAAACCACAGATTCAGAAGACGAACCCCAGTTCATCATTGAACCAACTAAAGTAGTCCCAGTGGCTCCAGTTAACCTGTCCAAGGTTCCCCCAGGTAAGATCTTTGTTCCGGAATCTAAACGAAGGAAGGTTTTATGGTGGGGGCATTCATCCAAGATTGCTGGCCATCCAGGTCAACGGGGGACCTTGAATCTCATCTCCAGACATTACTGGTGGCCATCCATAACCGCGGATATTGTAGACTTTGTGGCTTCCTGTACCTTGTGTGCTCAGAATAAGTCTCCCAGACTGAAACCTGCAGGTTTATTATTGCCTCTTCCGGTGCCTGAGGTCCCCTGGCAGCATATTGGTATGGACATCATAACCGATTTACCTGTCTCAGAGGGCTGTACAGTCATTTGGGTTGTCGTTGACCGTTTTTCTAAGATGTCGCACTTTATTCCGCTTCCAGGTCTGCCATCTGCTCCTCGTCTGGCTGAGCTATTCATTTTACATATCTTCCGCCTTCATGGATTTCCCCTTCATATCGTCTCGGATAGAGGAGTACAATTCACCTCCCGGTTCTGGAGATCTTTATGTAAGTCTCTGAATGTCTCTTTGGACTTTTCTTCTGCCTATCATCCACAGTCTAACGGCCAGGTGGAACGCATGAACCAAATATTGGTCAGCTTCCTGCGACATTTCACTAATGCCCATCAGGATGACTGGGTGAAGCATCTTTCCTGGGCGGAATTTGCTCATAACAATAGAGTCAACCAAGCCACAGGTAAATCTCCATTTTTTGTGGTCTATGGATGGCATCCAAGTGTTCCTCTTCCCGTGCAGCCTTCTTCTGGAGTTCCTGCGGCAGATTCCTGTGTGGAGCAGCTGTCTCAGGTCTGGTCTGACACTAAAGTATCGCTTCGGAGAGCAGCGGACCAGATGAAAAGGTCTGCGGATAAGAGGCGCAGACCTCCTCCTCATTTTGCCATTGGAGACAAGGTATGGCTTTCTTCTAAGAATATCCGTCTCAGACTTCCCTCTTACAAACTGGCTCCGCGATTCTTGGGACCTTTTTCTGTGATCAAGAAAATTAATCCTGTTGCCTACAAGCTCAAACTACCTGCTACCTTGCGGATTCCCAACTCATTTCATGTTTCGTTACTTAAGCCAGCTGTCTTTAACAGGTTTTGCAAAGGCACTTCACAGAACCCTCCTCCTGTCACTATGGATGATGAGTTTGAAATTAAGGACATTCTAGACAGGAGGATTATCAGAGGTAAGACCTTCTATTTGGTGGACTGGAAGGGCTACGGCCTGAAGAAAGGTCATGGGAATCTGCAGAGAATATTCATGCCCCTCTGTTGCTGAAGAAATTCCTCTCCAGGTCAGCTGTGTGGAGGAGGGGGCGTACTGTCAGTATGGGATCTGCACTGCAGGGTGGCAGATCGCTGTCTACACATTGCAGCACTATGGGCCCCAGTACTGGCTTACCTTGTAGGAGACGCAGGTGCCCGCCAGCATACCGCCGCATCCGTCCTCTTTGCCAGGTGTCATCTGATGCGCTATAGCATGCGCGCGCGCACCTCTCCCTTTCTTATAGGAGTAGGCAGCTGGTTCCTGATTACCATCCCCACCCGGAGGCGGGACTATTTGTATTTAAGGCAGCTTCACTCATCATGAAGTGCCCAAGCGTGGTCGTTGTACCTCTTGACTCCCGCTGAAGCATTCCTCTGTGTCTGTTTATTGGATTTCCTGGATTCTGACCTCTGCTTCGTTTGACTACGCATCTGCCTGCTGTCTGTTTATTTGATCACCTGGATTATAGACCTCTGCACTGCCTGACTACGCATCTGCCCATCTCCTCCTGTAAGTCTGCCTGGATCCAGACCCTGCGCTGCCTATGAGACTGCTTATATCTGCATGCTATATTGCTCTGAACTTTGTGTTGCCTGTATCTGTCAAGGGACTTTTGAATACTGTCTGCCAGTAAAGACCATCTGTTCCTTTATTCTGCCTTTGTTGGACTCTGTTCACACTACTGCAGGTAGCTGCATTCAAGGTAACCAGTGCAGACACCAGGGTCCTGTCTCTGAGAGTCAGCAGTCAGCAATATTGGACTAATTCCCAGTCCTCTATCAGCTGACACAGAGGATCCACATCCTCTGGTCGTAACACTCTCTTCACAGTTGTAATTCCCTCTCTGTGCCCGCTTCACAGTAGTAATGCCCTCTCTGTGCCCCTTCACAGTAATAATGCCCATTGTGCCCCCTTCATAGTAATAATGCCTATTGTGCCCCTTCATAGTAGTAATGCCCTCTCTGTGCCCCTTTCACAGTAAAAATGCCCTCTCTGTGCCCCCTTCACAGTAAAAATGCCCTCTCTGTGCCCCCTTCACAGTAAAAATGCCCTCTCTGCACCCCCTTCACAGTAGTAATGCCCTCTCTGTGCCCCCTTCACAGTAGTAATGCCCTCTCTGTTCCCCTTCACAGTAGTAATGCCCTCTCTGTGCCCCCTTCACAGTAGTAATGCCCTCTCTGTGCCCCCTTCACAGTAGTAATGCCCTCTCTGTGCCCCCTTCACAGTAGTAATGCCCTCTCTGTGCCCTCTTCACAGTAGTAATTCCATCTATGTGGCCCATTCACAGTAATGCCCTCTCTGTGCCCCCTTTATAGTAGTAATGCCCTCTCTGAGCCCCTCAGTGTTAATATTATTTTAAAAACAGTAACTACTCACCTTTTCCCATTCCTGATGATCAGATGCTCTCTAGCGCTCCCCCTGCAGCCACAAATCATGCTGCAGCACTGTGTAGGAAGAGTGCACAGGCAGATTCCCGAGCTACTCATACACAGTCTAACAGCACGATCTCTGCCTGCAGATGAGGTGGTCACAATTGGCGACGACATCTGAGGGGTTAAATGTCTGCTAATGGTGTTATCGCCAATTGCAGTGATTAGCCCCAGGTGTCTACTGTGTGAAACAGCAGAAACCCAGATGCTATGGTGCCCTCTGTGCTCTTGAGCGGGCGCCATCTTCAAAGACCTGACTTCCGCCGTACATGTACGCCAGAGATTGTGGAGGGGTTAAACATATTTTTCTGACTGATTCACAGATCTACCAAGTTCCTCTGAGAGTGTGCTAGAAGGTAGGTGCCACTACAAGTAGGCCAGCTTCTCTTTTGAGTTATCTTACAATACCATTCAGGTTTCCGGCAACCACCACAAGGAAGACTTACTCCATATGTATTTGTTATCAGATTGGATGAGTACTACATACATCTGTGTGAAATTAGCTCCACCTAGTGACAGCTGCAGACAGAGAGAATTTTATCATTTAACTTGAAATCTGTGCAGGCAATGTGAAGCTCTGTTGAAGATGGAGTACAAACCCTTAGATAACCCTAAATAAACAATGGAGTCCAGGAAAACTGTATACAGAGCCTTATCTGTGTGTCTAGTGCATAGTGTTAACTTATCTAAGCCTGCAGCATTACAATAGTACTATTATCTAGTACTCTAAATATGATAACTGCTACGTCTGCCTTCTACTGATACTGAAATTACTATGTTGAGCCCACCATCTATTGATAATGGATTGACTATGACAGCCTTGCCCTCTAAAGGTGGATTTACACGTACCAATGAGCAGCATTTTGTTGGGAAGGAACCGTTACTTCTCGACAGTCGGCTTCTCGCTCAGTGCAGATGAAGTTCTGCATTTACATGCAGCAATCAGCTTCACAGAATGAGGATGAGGGACCGCTATTGCGATCGTTCGTCCTCATACAGTTGCATTGATTCTGGGCAGCAGATCGCTGTTTAGACATGCCCAGAAATGATTTATTTTTTAAACCAGATACGTTTTTAGTGATTTATGAGAATAACCAATGACATGTTACAATTCTTTGCGTCAATTGCTTTGTTCACAATGACATTATTTGCAAAATGCAAAGCAACCAACTTACAAAATTCTTTGTATACAAGCCCCAACAGAATTCCCCCCCCCCCCAACCAATTTTGAGACAATTGCTAGGAAAAAGAGACATTCATCTTGTGCCTAGGTATAAAATCCCAACTATGAGACAGATACCTCATATTAAGAAAAACAGAAGCAGTAGCAGACCAATATGCCATTTTCTGAAGATGATTTCAGGCAAGTTCAGTATAGATACCCCCAAACAACCTTTAACTACCCCCATTGGTGTCACCCAGTAACGATCCTGAATCCACTGTGAAAGCTCAACCATGGGCTACAAACTCCAGATTTGTCTATCCATGGGCCCCAGATATTTTCAAACTTTGAAAGGCAATTACGTTTTATATAAATCCCCCTTTCCAACCGTATAACTACATTCATTCTTGCAGCAGAAATAATAATTTAGGTGTCTGCATAAATGACAGTTTCACCCGATGAACGAGTATTTAGCTCGTTCATCAGGTCATCTCTTGTACCTTTACATGGGCATATTGTCGGGAACGAGTATTTGCAGGAACATTCATTCCTGATAATCTGCCCGATTATCTTCACTTTTAATTCCACCTCAAGGATAAGGAGATAACTCTGCTGAGCTTGTATAAGGTTGATTGCGGCTAACCAGGAGCATTAAGGTCACGTTCACGTATGCACTGTTCACTGTATCCAGCATAGCCAGATCCCACCTTGCACCACTGGATCCAGACGCTTTCTGGCATATACACTGGCTTTCGGACAGACAAAAACTGATGCATGTAGTATTTTTTGTCCAGCCGAAATCTGTCATATATATGCCGTATACAGTGAACTCCGGCAGTCTGTTCCCACGCATATGTGAACACGGCCTAACCCTTTCCATCACACAAAGAAAAATGCTCAGAGGGGGGAAAGGCCCCCACTCAACTTATACACATGACCATCCTAAACTATACATACATGCCTAATCCTCATTGAATGGATTAAATCCTCTGTGCTACCCCATCTCATACATCTATACATGAACAACACATGATTATTTTGTGATCTTCTTAGTCAACTTCTGCTATCCATTACCAAACCTTCTTTGTCCCCTACAGTCTAATCTATAGCACCTCACCCAAGTGAATGTCACCCACCTTTGGAATGTGTACACTTCCATAGAACTTTAAAATTTAATATCTGGCATAATCAGGCGGCATGATACTATGTATTTTTATATTTCTCCTTCAATCCTGTCCCCTAATGATAATGCGATGACTCTGCTGACCCAGTCTCAGTCTATACAGAGAAGAGAAGCTGCAGGAAACATCAGCCGTTTGTTTGCTCCATTGCCCACTGTGGAAACTGCTAAATTTCAGTATTTTTGTTATATAGAATCATATCAAAATAATGATTCAAGTTGCAACCCATCTTATATCTGATGGCACAGCGTTTGGGTCTTCATTGAGACACACCATGCGTCATTCATTATACCTTTCTCTTCTTAAATGTCTCCTCAGGCACCCAGGCCCAAGTGTGACTGCTACCTCTGCTCCTCCTATAGCTACACCCCTGCCCTTTAATTGCCTGGTTTTCTCTTTCCAATATTACATAAAATAAAATAAAACATTAAAGCTTACGAAAGACATCAACAGAAAACCCAAAACTGGTCCAAAGAAAAAATGCAAACTATAGAGAATCGCATCTCATTCAATCATCCTCTTGTTTTGCTCACGAGCATATGGTGATCCCGGTGACCCGGCACATTTCATGAACTTCTTTATAGAGGAAGTGGGACTTTCTTTCTCTGTGAATCTGTAAATAGCCACTGCACTACCATGACAACCCTGATCATCCACTTTACACTTCCTTGTTAATTCTCAAAATATTTCATAGCAATTGTGTGGGCTTCTTCCCAAGTCCTTCATCTCATTATACTGAAAGTAGCATTTAATTATACAAACTCACAACTAAGCGTAATTTGAGATGTAAAAGCAGACTTGGCAACCGTGAAGATTTGTATCATTTTGACAGTTCTGTACCAGAAAGGGGCACTTGTTGATCAGTGAGTGAATGCAAGGAGACCATTGAATCTAAAGTACATAAAGGGGATGTTCATTACAGATACCAAAGACATATGCAATGGGCCACCTCCCCCCAGGGCCCTCTATATCGTGTCCGAGGTTTAGTAGGAATGCCGAGTAGTGCGACCTAAAAGTCTCTCTATGCGTGTCACGGTGCTCCTACCTGGATACCTCTGGACCCCAGGCTTTGGCTTCGAAACAATAAAAATTGGGAATAATTGAGGGATTTGAAAGAACAACTTAAGTCCAGACCTGGAGATGAAGTTCAATTGCAGCTTTACTTGAATAAACGTTTCTCCAAACAGTTTTCAGGCTTTGTCTTGGTTCCAGCAGGCTTTTGCATGAACTAGCAAAATCTACTCTGCTTTATCTCTTTCTCTCTGCTGTACTCACAGGCTAGCTTAGTAACTTTGATTCTAGAAATGGCCTTGCGGTTCACCCGGCGGTCGTTTCGCGGCAAACTTTGCTCGTTCGCGGGTCGCTGAACAGGCGAATATATGACGATGTCTACCGGCGCCATATTCTTTTGCATTGTGCCGAACTTTGACCCATGACACATCCCTCAAGTAGGACAGGACTGTGAATTGAAACGTTTCAGCACATGGACACTTCCCCCTACTCTATAAATAAACCCTATCTGGCCTCCATTTTACATTCAGTCTTTTGCCAGTGTAGGGAGAGGTTGCTGTGTGTAGCAGGGACAAACTGTTAGGGACACAAAACGCTAGCTAATAGGGCCACAAAAGTCCTTTTAAGGACTGGTATAGGTGTACTATCGATAGGTGTGACATACTGAGGGGTGTGATATACTAACATAGAAAGTATATTTTAGTGCATTTGTATTGTGCAGCAGTTGTGTGCGGTTCTGCTGCGATACCGCAGCTATACAGAGGGACAAACGCTACTGGAACAACTAATTGCAACTGGTGTGATATACCAGTTGCCCCCCCAAAAAACTGATTGAGGCAGGGGTGTGATATACCTATAATATACTTTCTATATAGCGCATGTGCAGCATTTGTGTGCGGTTCTATTGAGATACCGCAGCTATACAGAGGGACAAACGCTATTGGAACAACTAATTGCAACTGTTGTGATATACCAGTTGCCCCCCAAAAAAGGCAGGGGTATGATATACCTATAATATAATTTATATATAGTGCATTTGCATGTGGTTCTGCTGAGATACCGCAGCTATACAGAGGGACAAACACTACTGGAACAACTAATTTCAACTGGTGTGATATACCAGTTGCCCCCCAAAAAAACTGATTGAGGCAGGGGTGTGATATAGCTAAAATATAATTTATATATAGTGCATTGGTATTGTACAGCATTTGTGTGCGGTTCTGCTGAGATACCGCAGCTATACAGAGGGACAAACGCTATTGGAACAACTAATTGCAAGTGGTGTGAAATACCAGTTGCCCCCCCAAAAAAACTGAGGCAGGGGTGTGATATACCTATAATATAATTTATATATAGTGCATGTGCAGCATTTGTGTGCAGTTATGCTGAGATACCGCAGCTATACAGAGGGACAAACGCTATTGGAACAACTAACTGCAACTGGTGTGATATAGCAGTTGCCCCCCAAAAAAACTGATTGAGGCAGGGGTGTGATATACCTATATTATACTTTCCATATAGTGCATTTGTATTGTGCAGCATTTGTGTGCTGTTCTGCTGAGATACCGCAGCTATTTTTGGGGCCTGTAGTCCACTGCCCTGCAGTAAAATTGATATCCATTGACCGTCTAATATGCCTCCAGCCACATAATCACTTGATCTTTTATGTAAGGTGAATGCCTAATTGTTGGGGCTTCAGAGGAATTTAACACTTGTGAAGACCACGTGTTATCGAATGCAACCTATTATCATTTGGGGTTTATTCAAGAGGGGGAATTTTGTTAGCCATGTTTTTATTCAAATTTTATATTTTTAGTTCTTTTAAACATATGTATTTGACATGTCTGTTGGCCACTGAGGAAGGGGCGTAAGACCCTGAAACGCGTCTGGCATTACAGAGTGAGCGTGGAATCATCGAAAGAAAAAAGGAAGCAAGCGACAGCTTGCGACTAAAGGATAAAGGAAAAAGATCTGCTTGAATCCAAAGACTGAAGGAGCAGTCGACTAATAGTGATGTCAGCACAGCGTCCATCCGGTCCCCTAGCCAACCAGATCACGTGGGACGCCACGTACAGGCCCAGCACACCACGCTGGTGGAAGGCCACCTGGGAACAGCGCTGCGGTGAAGCAGTGAAGAGGGGTAAGACCGGGCTCGTATATGAGCATTACAACTCGCTTGAAGAGACTGTGAGTAACGACACTGTGAGTGGTGCCCTGTGAAGAAGCCAGAGAGCGAAGCGGTCGTCGGGTTGTTCCCCCTAGGCCAGGTTGGTTGTTGCATTTTTATGTACTGTATATGCCTCTAATGCTGCTTTTGTGACCGTCGGTGCCCCAACTGTGCTGCATATTACTCATGCTCCAGGATCTCCTCAGTCTCCCAGATTGGCATTTCCCACCTGGGATGAGACTTTGTCTCTACTGAGGTGACCCAACTTGGAGTTCCTTTGATACATTGGTATGTTTACTGACATAACTTTGGACACATTCATTGGTATTATTACTCTTTGATCTGATCTTTTATCATTTGCAGTATGTTTGCTGGGGTTTTCGATGTACCACAGGAGCAGTGGCAACTTGTTACTATTATGCACTGATATATATACCGGCCATAGGGGGTATTTTTCATCCACACTTGTCTGTACTCCCCTTCTGGGTTTTAAATTTTGTATTGTATATTTTTTGCATATATGTTTAATAAAATATTTTGCATGAACATCACTGCTGGCGTGCTGTGCATTTATAGGAGTTTGAGTAACTACACTTCTAGTCTTATTGTGAAGTCAATATTGATTCTATCCGATATTTGTCAGTGAGCCTGCAGGATTTTGTTGCCGGATACCGGAACTCTTGTTGCAACACAATTATTGCTCAGCCGTGCTCCGGCTACATTGCTACGCCTAACAGGAATAGTACTCTGATTGGGACATGTGGACACTGCTACCACGCTGCCATATGGTTCAATAGAATTTACAGTGACTGTTTCATGCTATATTAGCGGCTCCACTGAGTGGTTGTGGATGCAGGAATCTCCATAATAGTGTAATATTGTGTGTATGAGTGGGGATCCCATACGCCATCCACTACTTATGTGTAGTATGTATGTTTTATGTAATTTTTAGGGGTATGGTTTTAGAATATTAAAGTATATTAAAGTATATTATTACTATCATTAATTGTGTTTCCCTTCTGAGTGTGCCCCTTCATATCTGCTTACACCTCATTCGTTCTTTGTGGTCCTGAGGGTGGGACCTGAGGGTGAGCACCTTATCCATACGGTGTATTTGACATGTATTTGTACTGGCCTGCAATAAAATTGATATCCAATGACCGTCTAATATACCTCAAGCCACATAATCACTTGTTCTTTTCTGTACATTGAATGAATAATTTTTGGGGCCTGTACTCCACTGGCCTGAAGTAAAATTGATATCCAAATACCGTCTAATATACCTCCAGCCACATAATCATTTGATGTTTTCTGTCCGGTGAATGCCTAATGTTTGGGGCCTGTACTTCCGTGGCCTAAAATAAAATGTTTTTAGGCTCCAGCATGGCACATTTTTGAGAGTTTCCCTTTAAGACACATAAAAATGGCCCCTGATTAATATACATATTGTTTGTGGGAATTTTTGCTATTGATCTCCCTCTGGTATGTCACTGTCCATGTTGTGGGATGATTTGTGCATTTCTTGTAAGTATTTGGTTGCTGCAAATATGACCTAAAGCCATAAAAGTGAATGGGGCCCGCCGCGAACTTGCGGTTCGCAAACATTTGATCGCGTTTGCAAATCGTTCCGGTCGATGTTCGTCCATCACTATTTGATTCCTTCTTTATGCTGCACTCCACTCTTTAGTCTGACTAAGTTCCAGCCAAGAAACAGGTCAGTGTCCTGTCAGCTCCAACATGGAGTCTGAACCGGAATAATCTAGAACTGCCCCACCTCCTTCTAGTAGCAAGCAGGACTCACCCACTTCTGCCTAAAAGAGGGGGGAATGGAATTCCATTCTCTCTAACTAAAGCTCTGCTGGGTTTGCTGCCACCTGCTGGTGAACCAGGTAAATTACATTTATAACAGTTACATAACAATATTATAGATGCACATTGTGGTGAACCTAGTACAGAATACATAGATGACATTGTGTTAGCCCAGTAAAGACAGTAGCAGGGTGCAGGAGTGGTAACACCACTATGGGGTGTTACACATACCCAAGGGTGGACTGGGAACTTAGTGGCCCTGGGTAAAAACTAAAAATGGTCCTATTTTGTAATAGGGCCCAAATTGACAGTTGGCAAGGTCAACACAATTAGGCCGGCCAGCAATACCATATTGCGGCACATTATACTACCCTAGCAGAGCCAAATACCACAGCACATCACAAAATACTGCCCCAGCAGCACAAAGTACCTCCCCAAAAACTGTCCCTTTGTGCTGGCCAGCACCAGCTGCTCCATTCTGTCCTCCTACTTCAATTGCATTAGGATGGCAACATAATTGAATTCAGGAGCCAGGGAAGCGTCAGATCATTACTTATCATGGCTGGTGGCCGTGAGGAGGGCTCAGGTGGCCCAGTGGGCTTTAGCCCACTGTTTTCCTGTAAGGACTATGGCCAGTCCAGTCCACCCCTGAGCATACTGGGCGTTTTAGTTTTGAAACAGACTGAATGCCACAGATTGGAAATTACTGATTTAAATGGATTCTCCAGACAAAATTGAAACACAAAATTATTTCTATTGCAGGGGGTGATGGAATGGAGCATGACACTGGAATTTAAAGAGCATTACCCCTTCTAGTACTGCATTAGATAACGAGGGTCATTTACTAACCAGAAATATGCCTATATTTGGCATCTGAGGCAGATTGCGGCGCAAAGGTCCTTTGCGCTGCAATCTGTGACTATTCACTGCTCATGCCAGGTCTAAAAAAGTGGGCATGGTATGGATGGGGAAGGGGGCGGGCCAGCAGGCCCATCTCATTTACCATTTTCTATGACTGGTTTAGGCGTAGAAAATTTTCTAAATGTAAGACAGCTAGAAAGCTGGGTAACAGAAGAAGGGTAAAGGGAAGAGTGCCAGGGCGGCTCAGGGAGAGGACTTCAGAGAATACTACCTGTACCTCTGCCTTAGGGTACAGCCACATGAAGCGGTCATGCTGCGGGCGGGTTGCGGCCATGCTCCAGTGAAGAACCACGTGGCCAATTATCCCGCAGCTGTCTTTCATTTAATAATGAAGACTGCACTGAATAGTCAATCTTCATTGTTAATGGCCGTGCGGCACCTTTAAACAGGGGCTGTTGCTGGTATAAGGTTTGTCAGGTTAGGTGGGAACACAATATGTTGGCATACCCACTTCTCCAACCCCAGCGCTCTCCTGCCCTACAAGTGTGAGCCCTTCTTCTGCCATTTGCTTTTCCTCCTTTTCCACATCGTCTAAAATTGATGAGAAGATGTCATCAGGAACATCCAGCTCCTCCTCTCTCTGCATCTTGCTGACTTTTCTAGGACATGGAGACCAACAAGGATGATGTGGAAGAAGTAACGCCAAAGATGAGAATGGTCATCATTAACCACCTCCGGACCGCTGTACGCACAGACGCGTCCTGGAGGTGGTTGTTTCATTCCGAGTGGACGCGCCGGCGCGTCCTCTCGCGAGACGCGAGATTTCGGTCACAGCCGGCCCGCGCATGCGCATCGCGGGCCGGCAAAAGTTCGAGGAGAATTGCATCAGCAACCTGCCAGCCAATGATCGTCGCTGGCAGGTTGCTGATTTTTAAAAAATCGAATCACAAGCCAGATAACAGATCATATTAGTAAATATGATCTGTTATATGGCTTCTCTGCTCCTGTGCTGGTCCTTTTCGTCGGTTGGATCCAGCACAGGAGCAGACTGAACTGTGAGTACACCAAACACTACACCTTAGCCCCAGATCACCCCCCTGCACCCCAATTAACCCTTTGATCACCCCTTTGATCTTCGCCCCTGTCAATCACTAGTGAAAGGAAAAAAAGTGATCAGTGTAAACTGTCACTTTTTTTTTTTCACTGGTATTGACTGATAGGTTTTAGGGATAGTTTAGGCCCCTTGGTTAGGTAGTTAGCTTCAGTTAGCGCCCACCCCACCGCACCGCAGTCACTTTTATTCGCTGATTAGCGTATCGCTAATCAGCATTTGTACTTTTATAGTATCTGTAAGTGATCAAAACTGATCACGGTCAAAACTATAATAGTATTAGTGTCACTTTAGTTCGCCCTCCACCCAAAACGCAGTGTTTGCCCGATCAGGCCTGATCGGTCGCCCACACGTGCGTTCACCCACACCCGCCCCACCGCAGTGACAAAAAATTATTATTTTTTGATCACTGCACATTCACTTTACACGCACTGCGGCGATAAAAAAATCCGTTTTGATATTTTTTATCAACCGCAGCGGCCTCCGGTACTTCGCTAGCCTCCCCTTTGTAAGACAGGTTTGCTTTTTTTCTTGGGTAGTCTCAGGGAATACCCCTAAATTTAGTAGTCCAAAATGTCAAACAGGGGGTATTCTTCTGAAGAGGCCTACAGGATTCTGACCCAGTCGGATGAGGAGTGGGAACCCTCATCTGACGAATCTAGCGGGTCAGAATATGAACCTGTGGAAAGCAGTGGCTCTCTGACCCAAAGTTCGGATGAGGAGGTGGAGGTCCCTGGCAGCACCAGGCGTACCCGGCCCCGTGTCGCTAGACCACAGGTTACGCAGGATCCGCTTCAAGAGCAGCAGAGTGGGGCTGTCGCTGCCGGATCACGTGGTGAGGCATACACCAGCAGCGCAGCCCTTCCTGGACCTAGTACCAGCACTGCCGTACAACATGGTGAAGTAGCGAGCACCAGAAGGGCAGTTGAAGCTGGTACGGTGGCACGTGCAGTAGTTACCCCGTCGCAGCCACCGTGCAGACAGGCCCGTAGACCCCCTAGAGTCCCTGAGGTGCTGGCAAACCCTGATTGGCAGTCACCAACTTCAGCCGCACCTGTAGTTCCCCCTTTCACCGCCCAGTCTGGAGTTCGGGTTGAGACGGCTCAAATCGGTTCGGCCCTGGGATTTTTTGAGCTGTTCTTGACTGCGGAGCTCTTGGACTTAGTCGTGGCAGAGACAAACCGGAATGCCACACAATTTATAACCGCAAACCCGGAAAGCTATTATGCCCAGCCTTTCCGGTGGAAACCAGTCCAAGTTTCCGAACTTAAAATTTTTCTGGGCCTTCTCCTCAACATGGGCCTGACAAAAAAACATGAATTGCGGTCATATTGGTCCCACGAACCCAATTCATCACATGCCCATGTTCTCTGCTGCTATGTCCAGGACACGATTTGAGACCATCCTGCGTTTTCTGCATTTTAGCGACAACACCACCTCCCGTCCCAGAGGCCACCCAGCTTTTGACCGGCTCCACAAAATTCGGCCCCTCATAGACCATTTCAACCAGAAATTTGCAGATTTGTATACCCCTGAGCAAAACATCTGCGTAGACGAGTCCCTAATACATTTTACCGGGCGCCTTGGCTTCAAACAATACATCCCAAGCAAGCGTGCCCGGTATGGGGTCAAATTGTATAAGCTCTGTGAAAGGGCCACAGGCTATACCCACAAATTTCGGATCTATGAGGGAAAAGATCAGACCCTGGAGCCGGTCGGTTGCCCTGACTACCTGGGGAGCAGTGGGAAGACAGTCTGGGACTTGGTGTCACCCTTATTTGGCAAGGGGTACCATCTTTATGTGGACAATTTTTACACAAGTGTGGCCCTCTTTAGGCATTTGTTTCTAGAATGGATTTGCGCCTGTGGCACCGCGCGAACTAGTCGCGTGGGCTTCCCCCGTCTTGCAAGGGGGGAGAGGGCTGCCTTGTGTAACGAAGAACTGCTCGCGGTGAAATGGAGAGACAAGCGTGACGTTTACATGCTCTCCTCCATTCACGCAGACACGACAATCCAAATTGAAAGGGCAACCCGTGTCATTGAAAAGCCCCTCTCAGTCCATGACTATAATGCGCTCATGGGAGGGGTGGACTTCAATGACCAGATGTTGGCTCCCTATTTAGTTTCCCGCAGAACCAGACGCTGGTATAAGAAGGTGTCTGTATATTTAATTCAATTGGCGCTGTATAATAGTTTTGTTCTCTACAGTAAGGCTGGGAGAACAGGATCCTTCCTCAAATTCCAGGAAGAGATCATCGCGAACCTCCTTTACCCAGGAGGTTCCGTGGCCCCATCCACCACTGTAGTTAGCCGTCTACACGAGCGACATTTTCCCAGTGTCGTTGCTGGTACCTCAACCCAACCGCCACCCCGAAAAAAATGTTGTGTCTGTAGCAGGAGTGGAATAAGGCGTGACACCCGCTATTTCTGTCCTGACTGCCCTGACCACTCTGCCCTATGCTTAGGTGAGTGTTTCCGGAAGTACCACACACAGGTACACCTAGCATAGGGATTGCATCTCACAGGACAGGCACACAGGGCTATTAGGGCCCTTTTACTCACAGCTGCTGCAAACCTCTCCTTTCACCTGGGATAAAGTGCATAACGTACTTCGCCACATCTTTGGGCGATTTGCGCTTTGCACATTGTCCCATGGGGAAGGAGAGGTTTGTTCTATAAAGGTAAAAAAAAATAAACAAAAAAAAAATTACCGGTAAGTAAAAAAGTTTAAAAAGTTTAAAAAAAGTTAATATGTTCTGTTCTAAAGTTAATAAAGTTATTGCTTTGCGGCCTGGTTTTTTCTTTTTTGTTTTGTTTTTTTTACCTTCCAGGTGGACCAACCGATCGACTAGCTGCAGCACTGATGTGCATTCGGACAGAAGCATTGCGCTGCTGTCAGATTACACGCAAGTCGGTGTATGCGGCGCTGCAAGACGAGATTTCTCCTCTTCAGTAAAAGATACGTTTGCCGAGGCATATGAGCTGAGGAGGTGGCGGTGTTCATATACTTTGGCAAACACTTTGTATATATAAAAAAAAAAATCCCGGCAATGATTTATTCATCCACATCGATTGATGTAAATGGAGAAATCGGGTTTGCCAGGGCATACGAGCTGAAGTGGGTATGGATGTTGGGCGGAGCTCCTATGTCCTGGCAGACGCCTTTCCCCTCCTTTTTCTTTTTTTGGCAGAGATTTTTTCATCCACATTGATCGATGCGAATGAAGAAATCTGTGCCGTTAATTTTTTTCTTTCAGCCCAGAGGCTGAACTGAAAAAAAAAATCTCATTACCTGTATGCTCAATATAAGGAGAATAGCAAAAACTCCTAATGCTGGGCATACATGTAATGATTGTGGAGACCCTCAAATGCCAGGGCAGTACAAACACCCCACAAATGACCCCATTTTGGAAAGAAGACACCCCAAGGTATTCGCTGAGGGGCATATTGAGTCCATGAAAGATTGAAATTTTTGTCCCAAGTTAGCGGAAAGGGAGACTTTGTGAGAACAAAATCAAAAAAATCAATTTCCGCTAACTTGTGCCAAAATTTTTCTTTTTCTATGAGCTCGCCATGCCCCTCATTGAATACCTTGGGGTGTCTTCTTTCCAAAATGGGGTCACATGTGGGGTATTTATACTGCCCTGGCATTTTAGGGGCCCCAAAGTGTGAGAAGAAGTCTGGTATCCAAATGTCTAAAAATGCCCTCCTAAAAGGAATTTGGGCACCTTTGCCCACCTAGGCTGCAAAAAAGTGTCACACATCTGGTATCTCTGTATTCAGGAGAAGTTGAGGAATGTGTTTTGGGGTGTCTTTTTACATATACCCATGCTGGGTGAGATAAATATCTTGGTCAAATGCCAACTTTGTATAAAAAAAATGGGAAAAGTTGTCTTTTGCCAAGATATTTCTCTCACCCAGCATGGGTATATGTAAAATGACACCCCAAAACACATTCCCCAACTTCTCCTGAGTACGGAGATACCAGATGTGTGACACTTTTTTGCAGCCTAGGTGGGCAAAGGGGCCCATATTCCAAAGAGCACCTTTCGGATTTCACAGGTCATTTTTTACAGAATTTGATTTCAAACTCCTTACCACACATTTGGGCCCCTAGAATGCCAGGGCAGTATAACTACCCCACAAGTGACCCCATTTTGGAAATAAGAGACCCCAAGGTATTTCGTGATGGGCATAGTGAGTTCATAGAACTTTTTATTTTTTGTCACAAGTTAGTGGAATATGAGACTTTGTAAGAAAAAAAAAAAAAATCATCATTTTCCGCTAACTTGTGACAAAAAATAAAAAGTTCTATGAACTCACTATGCCCATCAGCGAATACCTTAGGGTGTGTACTTTCCGAAATGGGGTCATTTGTGGGGTGTTTGTACTGTCTGGGCATTGTAGAACCTCAGGAAACATGACAGGTGCTCAGAAAGTCAGAGCTGCTTCAAAAAGCGGAAATTCACATTTTTGTACCATAGTTTGTAAACGCTATAACTTTTACCCAAACCATTTTTTTTTTTACCCAAACATTTTTTTTTTTATCAAAGACATGTAGAACAATAAATTTAGAGCAAAATTTATATATGGATGTCGTTTTTTTTTGCAAAATTTTACAACTGAAAGTGAAAAATGTCATTTTTTTGCAAAAAAATCGTTAAATTTCGATTAATAACAAAAAAAGTAAAAATGTCAGCAGCAATGAAATACCACCAAATGAAAGCTCTATTAGTGAGAAGAAAAGGAGGTAAAATTCATTTGGGTGGTAAGTTGCATGACCGAGCAATAAACGGTGAAAGTAGTGTAGGTCAGAAGTGTAAAAAGTGGCCTGGTCTTTCAGAGTGTTTAAGCACTGGGGGCTGAGGTGGTTAAGACCTGGCGCCCCTAAGGGGTAGAGACTGGATGGTAATGTTTAGCATGCTGGGCACTGGAATAATAAAGGCTTCAATCTTATTGGTATTGAATTCTTCTATTAATCGTTTTCAGTAGATAGCCATCCCCTGTGATGTCACAGCCCTATAAAACCCTCATTCCGTGTGTTCTCTACCACTGTCCTCTGAGCTGAGCATAGGGAGAGACGTGACAAGTGCTCATGCGCTAGGGACTAGCGCATGAGCACTTGTCACGTCTCTCCCTATGCTCAGCTCAGAGGACAGTGGTAGAGAACACACGGGATGAGGGTTTTATAGGGCTGTGACATCACAGGGGATGGCTATCTGTGGACTGGCTAGCTGCACGGCATTATGGGTGATCTTGCATTCCCGGGCTTGTCTCTTCTACACTTAGTTAAGCTTTATAACATGTGCAGCCGCCATTTTAGGAAAACCTGATTCATTACCACGAAGCATAAGGAAATTTGGATTCATTGTGAATTTAGGTTTTCCTAAACTTCAGAGCGAATTCCACTTCGAATGCTTCGCTCAACACTAGTAATGAACATGTAGAGTCCCTATGGATAAAATACATGAAGGGAAAACAAATAATAAAATACTGATAGGGGTTTGTTATAAGCCACCTAATATACTACAGAAAATCTACTACTAACAGAAATAAACACGTGGACAACATTATTCTGTTAAACCACAATTCAAAAGTAATGTCTGATTTTCATTAGCTGATTTTCAGTAAATTTTTATTTATTATTAATTTTGTCAGTTTCAAGATATTTTAGTAACCATAGTGGGTTTGTCCACTTGTATAGATGAGGCAGCAAATAATAATGAGGTCTTCACTATGGAGGACTTCAACTACCCAGATATAGACTGGGAAACTGAAACCTGTATATCCCATAAAGAAAACAGGTTCTTGGCAATAACTAAAGACAATTACATTTCCCAACTGGTTAAGACCTGATAGAACAACAGATGTGCTGGTTGGGGGACACCTTGAAAATAGTGACTATAAAATAATAACCTTCCAATTGTCATTCAAAAGTTTTTTTTTCAGGGAGGCACAAAAAAAACTAAACTTAAGAAAAAGCTAAATTTGACAAGCTAAGACACCATTAGCCTGATTAACTAGGACAGTGTCCTTAAAAATAAAATACCAACTCAAAATGAGATATCTTTAAAAGTGTCCTAAACTCTCATTATAAGAGGTACATATCTTATGGGAATAAAATGGTCAATAACAAGAGAAAAAGCTATGTGGATAAAAAGAAATGTAAAGGGCACAATAAATGACAAAAAGAAAGCATTTAAATGCATCAAGCAGGACTGTAGCGAAGAAGCACTAAAGAACTATGACACCGGGTTCAGACCTGAGCGTTCTGAAAGGAGCGCTCTGTATGCGCGATTGTATGGGCGTTTACAAGCGCGCATACAGAGACAAGCGAACACACATTGTCGCGCGTTCCCGAAAGTCTATGTACGGGAACGCGCGACAAACGCCCAAAAAAACGCTCAAGTACTTGTTTGAGCGTCGGGCGTTTTACAGCGCGATCGTACGCGCTGTAAAACGCCCAGGTGAGAACCATTCCCATAGGGAAGCATTGGTTTCTCCTTGTTGTGCGTTTTACAGCGCGTAGGAACGCGCTGTAAAACGCTCAGGTGTGAACTTACACTAAGGGAAAAAACAGAATATGTAAAAAACAGATAACGGTTATCAAGAATAAAACTAACCTGAAAATGGTCTTCAATGATAAATCGTAAAAATTATTAAACCTGAAAGTGTTGGCCCTTTAAAGAGTGATGAAAGAGGAATTGTAGGAAGTGATGAGAAGAAGATGAATGTATTAATTTTTTGTTTTTCTCTCCACTGTATTCACTGAGGAAAATAAAATGTCAGAAGAAATAAGGGTGTAAAGTAAATTCCCTATTAAATTTTGCCTGTCTGACCCAGGAAGAAGTACAGCGGCGTCTTAAAAGATGAAACCAGACAAATCGGGCCTAGATAATTTAAGGGGTTGACCACCATAAGTATAAAAAACAATAAAGTGCCCCAGACAATAACTAATGCCAAGAGGTATTTGTATCATGACAGATATACTGTGTATATATAATTTTTCTTCTGCATTCAGCATAACATGTGTGGGAGGAGCAGCTGCAAAGTGAAAGTAAAAATCCCAGCATGCATCACAGCAAGCATCTTCAGAGGAGCAGTCACATGACATCCTTGGCCAACTATGATACCATAGTGACAACAGCACCTCAGGTGTCATCTCATCAGTTCTTCAGTCAAATAACTACACAGAGAAATCAACATAATGATAGCAATCCTACATTCCCAGCATTGAATAAAGGTTACTGCTTTTCCCACAATGTGATATATATAAAGAACATACATGTGTGTTGATATGTACATAGGTGTACAGGGTGTGTGTGTGTGTGTGTGTGTGTATATAATATGTGTGTGAAGATGGAGAGATATCTATCTATCGTCATTTACCATATCTATTTACATCTCTATATCTATTGTGGGGATTTGCTCTGGTAGACAGGTTAGCGGACGCAGTATAGAGGCAAGGAACCAGGTTGTAACTCAACTTCAGTGTTTTATTCACACTCAGCAAAAACATCACAGTCTTGGTGCTTGTTCACACACAGCAAAACATAACAATGGTCACCTGGAATCCTTGGTGTCAGTTCACACCCGGCTATATGCTCAGCCACAGACAAGTTCACTGGCAGGCTTCCAGGCGGCCTGCACGCCTGTTTGTAGTCCTCAGAACAGAGTACTTCACAGGTTTTCTGTCAGATGGAGGATAATCCACCACACCTGACAGTGCTGACTGCTTTTTATAAGCCTCCCAAAACCCGGCCTGGAACATGGGGAGTAGCCACCCACCCAGCACTTTGGCTACTCCCAGTAAGAGCCGTCCCGGATAAGCTTTACAGCCATACTAACCAGCTGAAATGTCAGACAGCAATAATGACATTTCATGGTAAAAAACGGCTCTTACCTCACCGAGGCCAGGAACCTCGGTGACACATACCGCCCATTAATGACAGACCCTTGTTCCTTCCTACACTTGTGAGACTGTGAAACAGCTATTTCTGCATAATGTCTGTACTTAAACTGTCATTTGGCATTCCGGGCACTAGAGGCCACTGTTTTGCAGCTACAGCCAGCACACTCTGAGATTTGAATATGCAAAACAGATGATGACTCATGCTGATGACTCATGCTGCTGCTTATGAGTGAACCAGGAAGTGTTGATCTGGCATGGTGGAAGGATTGTGCTGTGAGGGACTGAATCTGATTCCATCCTGGCTTGCAGATGTCTGGCAGTTAATGGACACTCAGAAGAAGGAGAGTAGCTGTTATACCCTGACTGAATCCAGCTCTTTTGAAAGAGAGGTTGTCCCAGGAAGACCAGTTCAGTGTGTGGACAGAAGGCCTCATCATCAAGCAAGGCCGCACGGTTGCTAAGAGGTTGGTGGCCATTCCTGGTAGGCTGCATCCTCGGGCCCAGAACGGACGCAGGTCAGTACACCTGGTTACTGATTGTTATATTGTGTGGCGCCTGAAGTTACAGAGACTAGCCTAGGCCTAGCATTAGTTAGTTAGGATTAGATCATTTTGCTAGGCTGTACTGTACTGGACTGCAGCGCAGTTATTGACTTGCAGGCTCTTCTGCATTTGCCATCGGCTAGAGGTGTCCTCTGTAGCGGCACAGCACGACTTGCAGGCTCTGCTGTGTCCGCCATCGGCTAGGCCTGTCCAGTGGGCAGGGACATTGACTGTGGGTCCGGGGATATAGCGTTTTCTACACATGCTTATGTTATTAATCGTTGTCTAAGTAAAGTTTCTGTTCTTACATAGTAAGCTGGTGTCAGTGTCGCTTTCCATGTCTGTGACTTCGCTGTATTCTGGGGAGCCCACCCCGGTACACGGCTTACACACTATCTACACTCACCTAAAGAATTATTAGGAACACCATACTAATACAGTGTTCGACCCCTTTTTGCCTTCAGAACTGCCTTAATTCTACGTGGCATTGATTCAACAAGGTGCTGATAGCATTCTTTAGATATGTTGGCCCATATTGATAGGATAGCATCTTGCAGTTGATGGAGATTTGAGGGATGCACATCCAGGGCACGAAGCTCCCGTTCCACCACATCCCAAAGATGCTCTATTGGGTTGAGATCTGGTGACTGTGGGGGCCATTTTAGTACAGTGAACTCATTGTCATGTTCAAGAAACCAATTTGAAATGATTCGAGCTTTGTGACATAGTGCATTATCCTGCCGGAAGTAGCCATCAGAGGACGGATACATGTTCTCATTCTGTTTACGCCAAATTCAGAGTCTACCATTTGAATGTCTCAACAGAAATCGAGACTCATCAGACCAGGCAACATTTCTCCAGTCTTCAACAGTCCAATTTTGGTGAGCTCGTGCAAATTGTAGCCTCTTTTTCCTATTTGTAGTGGAGATGAGTGGTACCCGGTGGGGTCTTCTGCTGTTGTAGCCCATCCGCCTCAAGGTTGTGCGTGTTGTGGCTTCACAAATGCTTTGCTGCATACCTCGGTTGTAACGAGTAGTTATTTCAGTCAACGTTACTCTTCTATCAGCTTGAATCAGTCGGCCCAATCTCCTCTGACCTCTAGCATCCACAAGGCATTTTTGCCCACAGGACTGCCGCATACTGGATGTTTTTCCCTTTTCACACCATTCTTTGTAAACCCTAGAAATGGTTGTGCGTGAAAATCCCAGTAACTGAGCAGATTGTGAAATACTCAGACCGGCCCGTCTGGCACCAACAACCATGCCACGCTCAAAATTGCTTAAATCACCTTTCTTTCCCATTCTGACATTCAGTTTGGAGTTCAGGAGATTGTCTTGACCAGGACCACACCCCTAAATGCCTTGAAGCAACTGCCATGTGATTGGTTGACTAGATAATTGCATTAATGAGAAATAGAACAGGTGTTCCTAATAATTCTTTAGGTGAGTGTATATCTACTGTGGTAATGTGTACCTCAGCTGGGTGAGATAACTGAAATCCAGAAAGCTGCAGTGGTTTCAGCAAAGTGTAGTTTGCTAAGACAGGTTTGTTTACATTCTGTTCTGGGTTTCTGCTGTTTTTAGAGAGACCCAGGGCTAATGTCTGTGATTGACCATAATGCCGATCACAGACAGATGCCATGGTATTTTGTAACCACAGCATCTGAGGTGGCTTTCCCCAAGAGTGCTTCACCACATATAGTGGTCTGCAATGCACAGGTACCAGACGAGTGCAGGCAGTTTGCAGATGTGGATTCATTCACATCAATGGGTCTGCAATCCGCAAGATACGTTCCGCAACACAAAAAGATAGAACACGTTCTATTTTTTTGTGCTGCAGAAGCAAGTAGAGAAACCCTTTGGAAGCAATTTGTAGTGCTTCCGCGGGCTTCTGATCCGTGCCTCTGCTCCATACCACTCTGTATCTTCCAGATTGCAGACCTATTCAAGTCAATGGGATGTTTGCTGTTCGCAATACAGGAGCTGGGCACACACACTTGTGTGCATGAGCCCTTAGACTGCAAATGCTAATTCACAGCAGTCTATAGGAGAAGCAATCTAAAGATTGCATGTTCAGATCCCCTAGCAGGGGTATTAAATAAGGAGGACTTTTTAAAATATTAAAATAAAATCATCCCTCTTTCTCCAAAATAAAGATAAAAATAAATATAAAAGTAAAAATATAAATTATCTTTGACACCGCCATTTTCAAAAAAAAGCTATCACTATTAAAATATGTATCCCATAGGGTGGACGGTATAACTGAAAAAGAAAAATGGGCAATTTGACTTTTTTCATCGCTTCATTAAAAAAAAATTATAAAAAGTGATCAAAAACCCACTCACCCACACACTCCAAAGTGGTATAAATAATAAAACTACAGATCACAACGCAAAAAATGAGCCCTCAGTCATCAACGTAGACATAATTCTAAAACAGAAATTTTGATCAGAATATGGAGATGCAAAGAAAAGAATATTTTTTTTAAAATGATCTTTTTCAGTATTAAAAGAAAAAAAATTGCAAATGTGGTATCGCTGTAATTATACTGTGGAAGATTTATTTATTTATTTTTTACATTACACCCTATCTGGATTTTACAGCTTTACACCACATCAAATTCAAAAGTAAAGTTGGTGCCAATAGAAAATACAATTTGTCCCGCAAAAAAAAAACAAGCCCTCATACAGCAATTTAAATGGAAATTTATAAAAATTATGGCTCCGGGAAGGCCAAAAGTAAAAATTGGAAAATGGCCTGGTCATGAAGGGGTTTAAGGGGTTGTCCTTCCATATATATTCATGACCTATCATCAAGATAGGTCATCAATATCTGATCAGCAGGGGTTCGACACGTGGCACCCCCGCTGATCAGCTGTTTGAAGAGGAGGCAGTGCTTCCTAGTCATTACACTATTACACTCCTCTGGAGCAGAGACAAAGTATTATTACAAGCACTGGCTCCATTCACCTGAATTTGTAAGGCCTCATGCACATGACTGTTGTTTTGGTCCGCATCCAAGCCGCCGTTTCGGCGGCTCGGATGCGGATCCATTCACTTCCATGGGTCCGCAAAAGATGCGGACAGCACTCCGTGTGCTGTCCGCATCCGTGGTTCCGTTCCGCGGCCCCGCTAAAAAAATATAACATGTCCTATTCTTGTCCGCGCTTTGCGGACAAGAATAGGCATTTATATTGCCGGCGCCCCCATTCTGTTCCGCAAATTGCAGAAGGCAACACGGACGGCTTCCGTTTTTTGCGGATCCACGGTTTGTGGACGGCAAAAAAAGGCACGGTCGTGTGTATGAGGCCTAATGAAGAGGAAGCAGCGCTCGCATGGAGCACTGCCTCCTCTTCATCCAGCTGATTGGCGGGATGCCGGTTGTCAGGCCCCCACCGATCAGATACTGATGACCTATCCTGAGAATATGTCATCAATAGATCTAGACGGTCCCTTTAAACATATTTTTTTTTTTTTATTAAAAAGTTTATATATATTTATATACACACAATATATATATTTTTATATATATATATATATATATATATATATACAGTACAGACCAAAAGTTTGGACACACCTTCTCATTCAAAGAGTTTTCTTTATTTTCATGACTATGAAGGCATCAAAACTATGAATTAACACATGTGGAATTATATACATAACAAACAAGTGTGAAACAACTGAAAATTTTTCATATTCTAGGTTCTTCAAAGTAGCCACCTTTTGCTTTGATTACTGCTTTGCACACTCTTGGCATTCTCTTGATGAGCTTCAAGAGGTAGTCCCCTGAAATGGTCTTCCAACAGTCTTGAAGGAGTTCCCAGAGATGCTTAGCACTTGTTGGCCCTTTTGCCTTCACTCTGCGGTCCAGCTCACCCCAAACCATCTCGATTGGGTTCAGGTCCGGTGACTGTGGAGGCCAGGTCATCTGGCGCAGCACCCCATCACTCTCCTTCATGGTCAAATAGCCCTTACTTTCAAAGTTTTCCCAATTTTTCGGCTGACTGACTGACCTTCATTTCTTAAAGTAATGATGGCCACTCGTTTTTCTTTACTTAGCTGCTTTTTTATTTCCATAATACAAATTCTAACAGTCTATTCAGTAGGACTATCAGCTGTGTATCCACCTGACTTCTCCTCAACGCCACTGATGGTCCCAACCCCATTTATAAGGCAAGAAATCCCACTTATTAAACCTGACAGGGCACACCATTTCAGGGGACTACCTCTTGAAGCTCATCAAGAGAATGCCAAGAGTGGGCAAAGCAGTAATCAAAGCAAAAGGTGGCTACTTTGAAGAACCTAGAATATGACATATTTTCAGTTGTTTCACACTTGTTTGTTATGTATATAATTCCACATGTGTTAATTCATAGTTTTGATGCCTTCAGTGTGAATCTACAATTTTCATAGTCATGAAAATAAAGAAAACTCTTTGAATGAGAAGGTGTGTACAAACTTTTGGTCTGTACTGTATATATATTTATATATACACACAAAATAAATATATATATATATATATATATATATATATATACATAAAATTCTGAAAAAATATATATACTTTTTTCATTTTTATATATAGTATATTATATATTTATATATATATTTATATATACAGTCCTGATCAAAAGTTTAAGACCACTTGAAAAATGGCAAAAAATCATATTTAGCATGGCTGGATCTTAACAAGGTTCCAAGTAGAGCTTCAACATGCAACAAGAAGAAATGGGAGTGAGACAAAACATTTTTTGAGCATTCAATTTAATGAAAACAATGAATAAACTGACTGTTTTTCAGCTGATCAAAAGTTTAGGACCACACCTCCAAAAAAAAACTAGACCCCCCAAAACAGAAATCCAACTTCCAAACATGAACTCAGTAATGAGTAGCTCCGCCGTTATTGTTTATCACTTCCAAAATTCGTTTCGGCATGCTTGATGCAAGCGTTTCCATGAGGTGAGTGGGAACATTTCTCCAAGTGGTGAAGACGGCCGCACGCAGGCCATCTACTGTCTGGAACTGTTGTCTATTTTTGTAAACTTCCCTTGCCATCCATCCCCAAAGGTTCTCAATTGGATTTAGATCAGGGGAACACGCAGTATGGGCCAAAAGAGTGATGTTATTCTCCTGGAAGAAGTCCCTTGTCCTGCGGGCATTGTGTACTGTAGCGTTGTCCTGTTGAAAAACCCAGTTGTTACCACACAGACGAGGGCCCTCAGTCATGAGGAATGCTCTTTGCAACATCTGGACATAGCCAGCAGCCGTTTGATGCCCCTGCACTTCCTGAAGCTCCATTGTTCCACTGAAGGAAAAAGCACCCCAGACCATTATGGCGCCCCCTCTACTGTGGCGCGTAGAAAACATCTCAGGTGGGATCTGCTTGTCATGCCAGTAACGTTGGAAACTATCAGGACCATCAAGGTAAGAAAAATTCTCATCAGAGAATAAAACTTTCTTTTACCTTTGAATGTCCCATGTTTGGTGCTCTCTTGCAAAGTCCAAACGAGCAGTTCTGTGGCGTTCAAGGAGACGAGGTCTTTGAAGACGTTTTTTGTTTTTGAAGCCCTTCAGTCTCAGATGCCATCTGATGGTTATGGGGCTGCAGTCAGCACCAGTAAGGGCCTTAAATTGAGTCGAGGATCGTCCAGTGTCTTGACGGACAGCCAATTGGTTCCTCCGGCTCAGTGCTGATGACATTTTTTTGGGTCTTCCACTTGACTTTTTTGTTCCATAACCCTCAGGATCATTTAAGAAATTCCAAATGACTTATGTCTTACTGCGTCCCACCTCAACAGCGATGGCGCGCTGTGAGAGACCCTGCTTATGCAGTTCAACAACCCGACCACGTTCAAAAAGGGAGAGATTTTTTGCCTCTGCCATCACAACGTGTGACTACCTGACAGAAAATGACAATGAATCCACATCTTTGCACAGATTTGGCCTTTTAAAGGCATGTGGTCCTAAAATTTGGATCAGCTGAAAAACAGCCTGTTTCAGTTTAATCGTTATTTTCAATTAATTGAATGCTCAAAAAATGTTTTGTCTCACTCTCATTTCTTCTTGTTGCATGTTGAAGCTCTACTTGGAACCTTGTTAAGATCCAGCCATGCTAAATATTATTTTTTGCCATTTTTCAGGTTGTCTTAAACTTTTGATCAGGACTGTATTTATATATATATATATATATATATATATATATATATATATATATATGTGTATACACATATATGTGGTGTATATATACACATATATAATTATGTATATACTGTAAATATATAACACACATGTATATAGGCTTCGCCCATTTTCGGGTCGGGACAGCGACCAGAAAAAATCTATCAAATGCCTACTGTATACAGGGGCTCAGGAGGGTTTATGAAGGGAACTTCAGGGAAGAGCTTGTCCTCCTCCTCCACTAGCTGCTGATCTCTTATAAACTCCGAAGTCATCACTGACAGGAGCAGACTGTGCATGCTCTGCTCTTACAGGTGAGGGAGAAGAGCGCAGGCGCAGATAGACTGCACAGATGATGTGGCATGGACGAGCTTGTTGTGAAGCTCCTCCATGTCGCGTGCAGCCATGGACGGATTCGGCTGCAGGGCAGAGAGGGCTCAGGAGACGTGGCTTCAGATAATAGAAAAAACAGGCAGATCTGCTTTATGACATATATTAGGAGATTAACTTTTTCCCTGCCTCCCACACAGTAGTAGCAAATACATGGAGAGCGGCCAACCCCTTTAATTAATGTAGTAGACAGACCTTTTATTTCTGATATTTAAGAACTCTATAATCACAGGGAGTGTTCCACAGGATTGGAGCTTAGTCAATGTGGTGCTAATATTCAAAAAGGGGTAAAAAACAGAGCCCGGAAACTATAGGCCGGTAAATTTAACATCTGTTGCGGATTAACTGTTTGATGGTTTAAAAAGTGCCAAGAAATAGGTGGGGCTTGGAAGAAGGGGTGGGGCTTAGTGCAGCTCACCGGAGTGCATCTGATGCGTGGCAGGGAAGAGATGAGCCTAATTTATTGAGAGGCATCTGGCACATCTCATGCATCTGGCGCATCTTACTCAAGTGCAGAGAGATCAAGACTGGCGTATGGGCATGTCAGTCTTCATAAATCTCCCCCATGGAACAATTCTGGGTTCCTGTGAACTAGGCAGACATAGCAGAACTAGAGCAGGTTCAGAGGAGGGCAACTAATTTAATAACTGGAATGGGTGGACTACAGTACCCAGAAAGATCATCAAAATTTGGGTTATTCAGTTTAGAAAAAAGATGACTGAGGGAAGATAAGTATGTAAAAATATATCAGGGGTCAGTACAGAGATCACTCCCATCATCTATTTATCCCCTGGACTGTGACGAGGGGACATCCTCTGCGTCTGGAGGAAAGAAGGTTTGTACACAAACATAGAAGAGGATTCTTTACGGTAAGAGCAGTGAGACTATGGAACTCTCTGCCTGAGGAGGTGGTGATGGTGAATTCACTAAAAGAGTTCACGAGGGACCTGGATGCAGGCTCGGACTGGCCCACAGGGGTACAGGGGAACCCCCGGTGGGCCCCTAGTCTCCCACCCCCTGCACAAGTGGCACATAACACAGTAGACTTACTGCACTACATACATATATTTAATGTACAGCACCTCAACCAGCCTATGCTCATATAAAAACTTGTTAGCTTATTTATTATATTTGAATGCATCCGTACGGTGGGTCCCAAAATAAATTTTACTGGTGTGCCCTAGGTACCCCAGTCCGACACTGCCTGGATGTATTTCTGGAGTGTAATAATATTACAGGCTATAGTTACAAGAGAGGGGTCGGGGGATCCAAAGAGTTATTCAGATTGCCTAATTGGAGTCGGGAAGGAATTTTTTCCCTCTAAAATGAGCAAAATTAGCTTTTACCTCATGGAGTTTTTTGCCTTCCTCTAAATCAATTTGCAGGATAACAGGCCGAGCTGGATGGACAGATGTCTTTTTTCAGCCTTACAAACTATGTTACTGTGGTATCTAAAGGCAGCCATACACATTAAATATGTGTTGGCTGGACAATCGCTATCCCTCATAACTCCCTCATACACATACATGTTAAGTTCATCCAAAGGTGTTTGTGTATTTAATGGAGAGAGGCAAGAAACCTGCTGCCAGACACTTGTGGCTGCAACTTATTTCCCAGGAGAACAATAGGATCGGGTGAAAATATTAATTTGGACAACCCTACTCTCACCACATCATCTGTCGGGGAGAGTTGGGAGCTCCCCACACACATTATACTGTAAGCTGAACCCACCATTCTTTGTGGATTCGGACGACAATAGACTAATGTGTATGGTGGTCTTAAAGGAGTTGTCTGAGAATACATTATTTCTAACAGGTGGCAGCAGCCAACCTCCCCTCTGTCTTTTGTGGACATATTACCACTGAAGCCAGCAGTTGGCTGAAGAATATCAGGCTATGCGGTGGAGGAAGAAAACAAACCTCAGCCCAGAAGATGGAGACATTCTAGCCAGCTCAGAGGACCAGAGCATCAGGGATCAAGTAAGTATGATCATTTCAGTAGGAGAGGCAGGCTACCAGACTCTATTAGAAATCATGTATTCCTGGACAACCCCATTAAGATCGAAGAGAATTACAAGCTGCAGGAAGAAGTGATTATCTGAAGAATCAGATCTGAGGACTGCATTAGGACATCCATACACATAAGATAAAAGTCAGCCATAGACCGACCCAAAACTCTAATGGGACCATCTATCTAATATGCATGGGGCTGTCCTTATTCTACGTCGATAATAGTGCAGTGTCCCACTCCATGATAATCGTGGGGCCCTGTATAACTTTGGACATATGCATTATACCATGTTAATGTATTTCTGTGTGTAGCTGTAATTCCTTATAACAGGCTGTTTTAGATGTGCATGTCATTACATCCATTAACCCCTAGGTGGTGCTGGCACCACATATATATATCTGAGGGTGTGCCAAGGCAGAGAGAAAAGTGAGGAAGTTAGTCGAGGAGTGGGGAGCAGAACAGGATATGTCCAGTATGTAGCTGCCATTTTAGCCCCTTGGCCCTTGCCAAGCTGAGGGAGTGTGGAGAACAGCCTTAGGCCTCTTTCACACTTGCGTTGTCCGGATCCGTCGTGTACTCCATTTGCCGGAGGTGCCCGCCGGATCCGTAACACCGCAAGGGAACTGAAAGCATTTGAAGACGGATCCATCTTCAAAATGCGTTCAGAGTTACTATGGCAGCCAGGACGCTATTAAAGTCCTGGTTGCCGTAGTAGTAGTAGTGGGGAGCAGGGGAGCAGTATACTTACCGTCCGTGCGGCTCCCGGGGCGCTCCAGAATGACGTCAGAGCGCCCCATGCGCATGGATGACGTGATCCATGCGATCACGTCATCCATGCACGTGGGGCGCCCTGACGTCACTCTGAAGCGCCCCAGGAGCCGCACGGACGGTATGTATACTGCTCCCCGCTCCCCACTACACTTTACCATGGCAAACAGGACTTTAGCGTCCTGGCAGCCATGGTAACCATTCAGAAAAAGCTAAACGTCAGATCCGGTAATGCGCCGAAACGACGTTTAGCTTAAGGCCGGATCCGGATTAATGCCTTTCAAGGGGCATTAATTCCGGATCCGGCCTTGCGGCAAGTGTTCAGGATTTTTGGCCGGAGCAAAAAGCGCAGCATGCTGCGGTATTTTCTCCGGCCAAAAAACGCTCTGGTCCGGAACTGAAGACATCCTGATGCATCCTGAATGGATTTCTCTCCATTCAGAATGCATGGGGATAATCCTGATCAGGATTCTTCCGCCATAGAGCCCCGACGACGGAACTCTATGCCGGAACAAAACAACGCAAGTGTGAAAGAGCCCTTACAGCTACCTAGCACAGACCAGAGTAAAATGCGGATATAGAGAAAGTCTAGTGGAGATAGGAGCAGCATTAGCTTATGGACTCCACAGCAGCAGTGACCGGGAGAAGCCTAAAAGCACTTGGACACAGCCGGACGACTAGGCGCAAGGTTGTCCATTACCACATACCTCTATGGACATTGTGGACCAGTGTTTCTGACAGCAACCAGTGCAAACAATGGAGCAGAGCATTCATGCCTGCCATTAGGGAGAACACCCTGTGGGTGTCACGGCTGTGTCACAGTCTCGTTGTTCGCCATGACACATTAGCCGTGCATGCTGGTTGCCTGGGTCAATGTGTTATTTATGCAGCATGTGTGTGCTTTGCTCCTTTCTCTTGGTTCCTTCTCTGTCTGGTGCATGTGGGGTTAGGTTCCTGTGTATGAGCCCTCCTACCATCTGGGTCTGCTTATACGGATAGGAGTCAGGGCGAGGAATAGGGATGCTCTAGGAGTTTACTTGCTCCCTTTTCTGGGTGTCCTGGCCTAGTTTCTATTCCCGTTTACGCTCGGTGTTCGGTGGGGAGTTTCCTCCTACACCGTATCTTGACAGTGGGTTGCAAAACACAAGTAAGAGTCATTATTATATCCAGTATCTGGCTGCTAGAGTGTGGACATAGTATAGATAGATATAAGAAGGAAACTCCACAAGCTACTTCTGCCAAACCTGTTACAGGGATTACAGCTGAGCCAATATTTAGATTATTACTTTTGCTATGTAGATGAACTGTGCTGACTACCCTGACACAATTGATCAAGTAAAAGTTCTGTTGTTTACAACCATTGACTCCTCATTCTTTCCACCACCCTCCTTTTTAGCTAACATTGCTGGCATCACGAACACCAGGGACCCTGCCTCAAAGGCACCTTAAACCCAGACCACCAAGGACACCTCAACCACCATCTGGCGGGAATCCCTGTACACCAAAGTGTGCCTCGAAGGAACTGGTGCTAACCTTGCCTACAAGGCACGCCGGCCCAGGGAGCTCTACAGAACCGTGAGTAAACTACTACTACCCCCATCGACCCACCGTAGCTCACATACTGCCCCTGTGGCCCGGTCGCTACAATAGATGTCAGGGGAAAGAAGATTTGACTTTTCAACATGCCCATTCCTTTGTTTCCAATGGCTGAGCCAGACAACAGCTACCTACAGTGTATGGGCTCCATTCCTTTAGGGGGTCTGTGGCCTGTATTTGTTTAGGGGATCTGCTCTGAGGTTTGTGTTTACTCATAGGATCTGGTCTTGGGTCTGGATTTGTTTGGGGGTCTGGGTTTCCATTCATTTTGACATATATCCGTCATATATACATGTATTTATGATTCGAATGCCATAGGCTGTGGGCATGTACTAAAGGGCATAGACTAAAAAAATGTACGTGTTTAAATGGGTTGTGTGGGAATGTGGGAAAGGGGGGAGGTTGGCAAACCCTACACTTGGCCGGACCTGTAAAGGGAAGTTTACTTACCTGCTTCCTGGCTCCCCACTTCTTCTTCTCCAGGCCTGCGATCCCCCGCTAGGCTCCCTTGCTGAAAACATCTGGTTTTCCACTGCCTGCAGCCAATCACTGGCCACATGATGTAAGGGGAGTCGATCACCACTGCAGCCAGTGATTGGCTGCACACAGCATCAAACTGGATGTTTATGCAGCACGCCAGACCTGCAGGGTATTGCGAAGTGAGGTCACGGTTATGGGCAATCGAGGGTTGCTCACTGTATTGGAGGAGAACCCTGGGCAGGCATGCGGCAGTGAAGGAGAGGTAGACACAGTTCCTCTGGGGCACACTCGGTATGTAGGGACCAGGCCTGATGGTGGATGAGGTGCCCTGGATGTTACAGGTATTTTGAGTGCCTGGGGCAAGGTCCCTTTTGGATTCGTGATGCCAGTGCCTGTAACGGTGGCACACCGATTAATAGTTGGAATAAGTGAGGTACACAGGTAGTATAGTGAACCAAACGTTGTTTTACTTAAAACAGTCCAACTTTGTACAGCAAGATAGTTTTACAGTCCTTTAGATCACAGGCTTCACAAGCAGGCTTATTTCACAAGATGGCAGGTATTGATCATGCAAGATACTCAGAGGGTAAATCCATAACACACTCAGAAGCAGGTTGTACCTTTCCTCAGAAATAGCATACACTGTTCTTTGAGAACTCCTGTCTGGTTTCTATCCCAAGGCCCAGATGCCTAAATGGTGGCTTAAATCCTTGGTAAATATATTTCTTCCTCTTGTATTAATCCTTGCTTTGCTTTATAGTTCCTCTGCCTATTAGTGTACTTATCTTGGCTGGAAATATCCTTACTTGACTCGTGAATGACTGTAGGTTTCTCCCAGAAGGTCCTGTCCTTCTACTGGGGTGACTTCTGAGCTAACTAAGGCTCTCTTGATCTTCAGGCAGGCTAGGGTTCCTCACTAGCCTCCTGGTCATAGCTAGCAGCACGGGCTATCCAGCTGCATGTCAGGAGGAGGCCCTCAGCATATCTCTGGCTGGTGCCTTCTGACTTCTGTCTCCACAGACTCCTGACTCTGAACTGCCTCTCTCTGTCTGGGCCTGAACATTTATACTAGGGGCTCCCTATCTCCCTCTAGTGTCTGGGATGTCTAACTACACCCTAACTAGGCCTGTTAAGCATTAACACAGGGGAACATTGCATATAAATACACATTAGAAAATACATTAATTGCATAGTTAAACATAACATTTCTGTTCCTTGTGAGTAGGAGTACACGCACACCAATTGACCCTTGTGTAGTGCCCACGCCTATCTAGTGGGACACTACATACCACCACGCTATAACGTTGCCCGTCCTCGGCGCAACATGGAGGGGCCCTGCCCAGCTGGATACTGCACCTGAAAAAGAGAAAATAATGCAAAGCAGGAAAATTTCATCTACATTTGCAAAAATACATTATATGCATAAATCAGGCAGTTCCACTGGCTTAGGAACAAGTTCGGTGAAAAGGGGCGTCGTTCTCTTCTCTCAGGATAGTGTGAGGGAACAGGGGCGCTGACCTGGTGCAGCGTTTGAATAATGCCAGGATAGTCCATAAGTGCAAATTGTCCATAATAGAACAGTAGACAAAATATAAAAACAATTAAAAGTTCTTGGAGGCTCACAGAACAAACATGAGTCCGTACCCAGGTTCCTTTCTTATTTAGAGCAAGTGTTACCCTCAAGCCAAGTAAGGTAGAAGATCACAGAGGCTCAGGTACTTTTGAGTCCGTCTCTGGGCACATTTCTTTAAAATAGCAAAATCTCAGAGGCTCAGGTACTTTTCAGTCTATCTCCGGGCACGTTTCCTTGAAATTTAATGTTGCACAATAAAAAGACAGCACATAAAAATAGCCCACATTATTCCATTGGCATATACATATAAAAACAAGTGCTGCAATACCCTTAATCAACCTGAAAAGGGGGTTAAAGGGTTAAAGGTGCAACATAGAAACAGGCACAACTTGGCACAGTTTTGAAGAAGCAGGCAGGAGGTCCTGTAAACAAATATGGCTTTGTTGAAATTGGTATTTCAGTGGTTGACCACCACCACTGAGCCGTGGGTAACTTGCAGCAGCAACAAAGGACCAAAACAAAGGACTCCTGTTCTGGAAGGATTAAATTTTCTTGAAATAAATTCCTTGGCAAAAAGGAAAATCAAATCAATGGCCTAGCAGGCCTGTTCACAGGGGCATGTCAGATTCGCTGGACATCACAGTGGTGCTCCCTGGTTCTGCTTGCAAATGGGGCCTGTAGTAAGCTTCCACAGGCGGATGTGCCCACAACACGGTATTGGGGGGCAACTGCAACATAAATGGACCCCTAATAGGTATGGGCCCCATAGGCCTAGGGGTAATTACAGTTGGGGACCGCATCGGTCCAGGCATAATTATTGTAGGCTGTGCTGGCCTAGGTACCGCTGCCGCAAGCGGTTCAGCGGATTCCTGGACAACTGGCTCTACACGTCGGTGCACAGTATAAGAGGGCCTCCTTGGGGGCCTCAACGCAGCTGCAGGTACTAAGGGTGGCTGAACGGCAGGGACAGGTACCCTTACCTCTGACCCAGCGATGTCCGAGTACTGAAGGCAGACCTCTTCCTTCTTAGGTGGCGTCTGGATTCTGGCGGTGGCAAGCCGGCGCAGTCCTCGCAGCTGTTCCTCCAGGCGGACAATCTGGTCATCTAGGCTCTCGGACTTGGGATCGCTGTCCTCCGGAGCTTCCGCTGGTACAGGTAGGAGAGTCGCATCCTGCGCAGCCGCTGCAGGTTCAGGTGACGCATCTGGCCTTTTACCCTTCCGGATATTGTCCAGGGTCGCATGGAATCTTTCCAGGTTCTCCATCTCTTTAATCGTTTTCTCCCGGCGAGGCAGCTCAGGGGACGGATAGGGGCTCACCCATTTCTCTACTACCATTGGCTGCCAGAAAACATTCGGGCCAATGAAAGAGCCCCGCTCTTGAAACGCATGATGGGCCGGTTCTGGAGAGCGCGCTGGTTCGCGCTCGCAGCCAGTGTAGTCCTCATCTGCTTCCCAGTCCTCCGGTTCTTTCTTGGGACGGGTCACGGCAGTAGCATATGGGCCTCGCAGGCCCTCGGCAGGGGTGAACTCCACCTCTTCTCCCTCGCGGAGGTTGTGCATATATTCGGAGAGGTAACTCCGCTTGACGGACCTCCGATTTACATATAGGTCTCTGCCGGTGGTATAGTCCTGGATGAAACCGTAGCCGCGGTTCTTATCAAATGCCACAACCAACCCCTTTCTCCTTTCCAGGCGGGGTTGGGTGTCAGTGTGGCGCTCATGAACGGTCTTTGCCAGTTCCTCATAATATATCTTTGTCTTTGTCGTTTTCTTTATGGCAGCCTCCCGTATCTCTGCCATCAATGCTGACCACTTGAATGAGGGCTGGAAAAAGTCTCTCCAGGAGCCATAATAATTCTCCAGTTGCATCCTCGGTGGCGGGCAGGCGGGTTTCTCCGGTCCCGGAGAGTAGGCCGGTGGAGCGTCCTCTGGCTCTACACCAATAACATCCATCTTTAACAGATCAGGCGCGGACATCCCAACAGAGCAGTCTTCACTCTTCAACATGCTCGATCCTTCTCTGGAGAGCGACAGGGTGGCACCAATAAGTTCAGACAGATCCTCCCATTGCACTGGGAGGCCGCCCCCCAGGTACTCCAGTATGGGGGAGGCGGAGTCCATTTCTGCAGACATGCAAATGTCCAGACAGGGCGGTGGCGCCGACAGATAGCCTTTCCCGCTCTTTTCAGCAAAAGGCGCCAACTTTTACTGCCAATTTAGTATGAAGATGACGCAGCAGTAAATTCAAGCAAGCTGAGCGGCCATCTTTAGCAAAACGCTGCCTATTCACGGACAGCAAGCGGTGGCTTTACAACAGTAAAGCAGTCCAGAAAAGCACAATTTCACACCGCAAATTCTTAAAGTTCTTTGGCCCAGCAATTTTCCAATAAAGCATTTAGGGGTTGGTCACTTTAAGGCAATATTCAGGACACAGTTTTATATCCGCAATTGCGCAGGAATGTTCGTTATCCTGTTCGTGACGCCAATTTATGCAGCACGCCAGACCTGCAGGGTATTGCGAAGTGAGGTCACGGTTATGGGCAATCGAGGGTTGCTCACTGTATTGGAGGAGAACCCTGGGCAGGCATGCGGCAGTGAAGGAGAGGTAGACACAGTTCCTCTGGGGCACACTCGGTATGTAGGGACCAGGCCTGATGGTGGATGAGGTGCCCTGGATGTTACAGGTATTTTGAGTGCCTGGGGCAAGGTCCCTTTTGGATTCGTGACGTCAGTGCCTGTAACGGTGGCACACCGATTGATAGTTGGAATAAGTGAGGTACACAGGTGGTATAGTGAACCAAACGTTGTTTTACTTAAAACAGTCCAACTTTGTACAGCAAGATAGTTATACAGTCCTTTAGATCACAAGCTTCACAAGCAGGCTTATTTCACAAGATGGCAGGTATTGATCATGCAAGATACTCAGAGGGTAAATCCATAACACACTCAGAATCAGGTTGTACCTTTTCTCAGAAATAGCGTACACTGTTCTTTGAGAACTCCTGTCTGGTTTCTATCCCAAGGCCCAGATGCCTAAATGGTGGCTTAAATCCTTGGTAAATATATTTCTTTCTCTCGTATTAATCCTTGCTTTGCTTTATAGTTCCTCTGCCTATTAGTGTACTTATCTTGGCTGGAAATATCCTTACTTGACTCGTGAATGACTGTAGGTTTCTCCCAGGAGGTCCTGTCCTTCTACTGGGGTGACTTCTGAGCTAACTAAGGCTCTCTTGATCTTCAGGCAGGCTAGGGTTCCTCACTAGCCTCCTGGTCATAGCTAGCAGCCCGGGCTATCCAGCTGCATGTCAGGAGGAGGCCCTCAGCATATCTCTGGCTGGTGCCTTCTGACTTCTGTCTCCACAGACTCCTGACTCTGAACTGCCTCTCCCTGTCTGGGCCTGAACATTTATACTAGGGGCTCCCTATCTCCCTCTAGTGTCTGGGATGTCTAACTACACCCTAACTAGGCCTGTTAAGCATTAACACAGGGGAACATTGCATATAAATACACATTAGAAAATACATTAATTGCATAGTTAAACATAACATTTCTGTTCCTTGTGAGTAGGAGTACACGCACACCAATTGACCCTTGTGTAGTGCCTACGCCTATCTAGTGGGACACTACATTTTCAGAACATCACAAACCTGGAGGAGAAGGAGCGGGGAGGCAGCGACACGAAGCAGGTAAGTAAGCTTCCCTTTACAGGTCCAGCAAAGGGTGGTATGGAGGGGGGGTTGCCAAATCCCTTCCCCTCATTCTTGCACAATCCCTTTAATGTTCTGCTGCATATGACCCTTTTAGAAATCTTTATCAAATCCCTTCTCAAAAGCTGTTAAGCAATAAGCATGGTAATAGAATATAAACCCCACTAAAGCCATATAAGATTATTAGCTATGTACTATGTAGTGAGGTGGCATACAGTGGAGAACATTTTATTCTGTAATGTGGTGTAACTTGTGACTTTCCAATGGCAGGGAAACTACATGCATGACGGGATTTGTAGTGGAAAGCCACAGGTTGAGTACCGCAGTTTATAACAGATATATGTAGACATTCTCCTTTTCTTAGTAGCTATCAGCACTTCAGCAGCTATCACAAAAAGGCATTTTCTTCAAAGCTTTATATTCCCGTGCTGCAGGAACCAGAGAACAGAGCCAGATTTAAAGGTCAGTAATAGCAAATATGAATGAACATTTTCACAGCAATCCGGCGCTGGAGAATTTCTCTCTGTGTTGTCACTAGGACCCAGTAACTCTCCCCAGTCATTTAATAACACAGCTCATTAAACCCTTGACAATGGCAGATACCACAACTGGTTTCCTAAGAACCAGCAAACTAAGGCAACTTTCACACTAGCGTTTTAGTTTTCTGGTATTGAGATCCGTCATAGGGTTTCAACACCGGAAAAAAAAAACGCTTCAGTTTTGTCCCCATTCATTGTCAATGGGGACAAAACTGAACAGAACGAAATGCTTCAAAATGCATTCCGTTCCGTTTAGTTGCGCTCCCATACCGGACTCGGCATGACCCCCAATACAAGTCAATGGGGACACATCCGTTTTCTCTGCCACAATCTGCCACAATAGAAAACGGATCCGTCCTCCATTGACAATGAAAGGAGTTCATGACGGATCCGTCTTGGCAATGTTAAATATAATACAATCAGATCCTTTCATAACGGATGCAGATGGTTGTATTATCAGTAACTGAAGCGTTTTTGCTAAACCCTGTCGGATCCAGTAAAAATGCTAGTGTGAAAGTAACCTAAGTTATCTATTTATCTTCAGCGCGCATCTAGAATATATAAGCTGCCTCATATGTCCGGAATATAAATGTCTGAGACAGGCCGCAAATAATACTAGAAAAATCTGATTGATCATGGTATTACAGCCACCACCCAACTGAAACCTAGAATCTGAGAGAATAAAAGTCCTGGTGTTTATGTAAATATATCACCAGGAAATTCACTGTTCAACCAGGCACAATTTAAAGGGGTTTTCTTGGATTACTATGCTTTGTAACAGATATGTTCATGCAGATGCTTGCCTCATGAACATCTTCCTCATGCTTTTTCTTTTTCAGCTTGGACTCTCCTGACCCATTGTCATCATGTAAACCAATCCCTCTGGATTCTTTACATCCTGTATGTAGCATTTCCTGTTGCTGTATCCAACCAAACCCATGATGCAGGTCTCCTTTCTCTGCTGCAGCTCAAGCCCCGCCCCTAACACAATCCAGCTAGTTTATAGCTCCTCCCACCCAACTAATTACATAGACACTCCCCTAACACTGCCCCTAACAACACGCAGCTAGTTTATAGCTCCTAATCAGCTAGTTACGTAGACTCTCCCCTATCACTGCCCGTAACAAGTCCCAGCTAGTTTATAGCTCCTCCTATTCAGCTAGTTACGTAGACACTCCCCTATCACTGCCCGTAACAAGTCCCAGCTAGTTTATAGCTCCTCCCTCAAAGCTAGTTACATACGAACTCCCCCCACACTGCCCCTAACAACACCCAGCTAGTTACATAGACATAGCCCTAACACTGACTCTCCTATGGACATAACATCAGAAGAAATAAGAAAGAGCTGCATGGACAGGGTCATGTGACCATAGCCTAGAACAGAAGATATAGGTAATAAAAACAAATTACTAAATTACAGCTACCTTCATAAATGATTATTTTAAAGGGTCTCCTTAAATGAAATACCTTTCACTTAGTTATCCGTTTTATTCTGGAAAAAAAACTATGTGGATGGCCACTATTGAAGAGCTGCAAGCAGTATCATCAAACATAATCCGACATGCCCAAAGATGCATAGACGTGAATGGGCACCAATTTCACAATCTTTTGTTACTTGTGGGTAATTAAAAAAAAATCCACTTGCTCGTTCATCTCGTCATACTATCGCTGGAGGCGGGCTACTTTTTCGTGGGCCACCCTGTAAAAGCGGGAGCATAGTCTTTATATACATATTCAGTGTTGATGCAGATAATTAGAGTGCCGATATGGGAGGCACCTACTGGCAACTTGTGGATGGTTTAGGGCCTCCCTCTTATTTTTATGGCATAAGCGCCCATACGTGTGTAGTTGTACGAGATTCAAGTTTGACTTCTTGCTTCTGCAAACTAACCTTAGAAAGCAATAAAATAATAAAAGTAATGATAACTTACTGATCATTCTCCAATCACTGGTCACAGCAGTCACATGTCCAAGTCAAGAGGGACTTGAAATTACAGAGACGAATGAGGATACAGGAAGCAGTGGAAGGAAAGCGTCAGGGATCAGAAAGGAATGACTGCTTTTATTATTTTAGGAGATTCAGTTTTCAAGACTCCTTCTTAATACAGATCCCAAGAACTTAAAATTAATTCAGATTCCTAGACAAGGCCCAGAATAAAAACAGACCCCAAATTAAATTCTAAATCATCCCCCAAATTCATTCAGAGCCCAAATAAGCCCCCAGATCAGATCTCAAATTCTTACAGACCCTAGATCAGCCACTAAATCCTTATAGACCCTAGATCAACCCGTAAATCCATACAGACCCCAGATCAGATACCAAATTCATTCAGTCCCCAGATCATAACCCAAAATTCATTCAAACCCCTGTTGCCTTTATAACCCTCACCACACCTAAACGCAGACCTCAGACCAGACAAAAAAAACAAAACTCTCGTCTATAGCTCCGGGCACTGCACTCCTGGTTCAGTGCTGCCCAGCAGGCAGAGCTACACTGTGCCCTGACATCACACAGCATTAGGTCATAGTGTGCGTCCATGCACACTGCGTCCTGAAGCTGTCTGCTGTCAGGACACAGTGCAGTGCCTGCACCTAGAGAAGAGGACCAGGGAGCGGTGAGTAATGCCGTAGTAGTGCTATACTCACTGCTCTCTGAGCCTCCTGTACCAATCAGCAATTCCACAATGGAAGTGCTCATTAGTTACAATTATAAAATTGCAGTTGCACCTTCCCCTCCTTCAATGTGTATTGAGGTGGTGCCCCACGTGGGCGTCTAACTATCATCCCATTCCTGTAAACAGCTGATCACCCCTGCTTATATCCCCCCAGGATTCCTGCCATTAGCTGAACTCCACTAATCCCAAGCTTGCTGCCAAATCTTCCCAGTCACATGATGACCTGCATGAAACTTCTGGAAAAGTGAGTACCAAAACACATACTCATAAGGGGGTTGTGTACAATACCAACTGCATAATTTTAAGGAGAAACCCAGAAAATATTAAATATAGGAGGAAAGAGTAGGAAAAAGACAGAAAATGAAATTGACAGGGATAAGGAGAGAGAAGAAGGGGGCTTACAGGAGACAAACACAGACAGACAGATAGATAGTGTACCCCGTCAGTGCCACACATATGTACTGTATTATTTCTGCAATATTTAGCCTCTCAGAAGCTCTGACTAAAGACGAAAAGCTCAGTTTACTTAAACCTTCTGTAATTTTTGTATTCACATTTTCATTTGCCCTTTGAGATTTTATCACACATTTACTGCACATTTGGAGAAGTTGCCAACTCACAGAGCATTATAACTAGAAAAATGCTACAAGGTAAAACATGTAAAAAGGTAATAAAACTGCTACACTTATAACAGCACTCTGGAGGGGTATTTTAGGCCAGGATATATTGTAGCATAGCTTCCAACAGTCGTCTTATTATTCATGGGATTCTGGAAATTTGCACAAAGAGGTGCTTTTAAGTTGTTTTGGAGGACTTTTGACAAAGATAGGAAACACCTGGGGTATTGGTTTACCTAAGAGGAAAAGCGCCCCCCTCCACAACAGTCCCTTATGTCTGACATGATACCTCCATGATAGAGATAACTAAACCAGTTAGTAATTAACCAGGGTCGTTACCAAGTTCACAAAAATTCATCCACAAGACGAACCCGTAGCTTTTCAGGTTCGCCTTGGACGAATCCAGTAAAACATGCGGAGCCATTTTACTGTACATGTTGGTGGAAAAAACCACGAGGGAGGAAGAAGGATGCTCACAATACCCTGAGATGAAGTAGGTTGGAGTCCTTGCCCTGATTGGCTCACAGGATGATCGACAGGATGAGCCAATGGAGTCCTTGCCCTGATTGGCTCACAGGATGATCGACAGGATGAGCCTGGATGAGCCAATCAGTGGGGCAGCAGGCAGGGAGGTGCCCTTGCAGAACGACTAGAACGTCTTTCTGTGTTCAGCTGCTGACGAGGGTGGATGGGTGTAGCAGTCTTTGTCAGAAAACAATCTTATACAGTACACAGTCAAAATCAAACTTCTGCTCCAGTGTTAGGGACAGTGAAAGGAAAGACTACAAAGAAGAAGAATTGTGAGGGAAAGCTTTCAACCAAGGATCTAGGAGCTGAGGGTGGGTGTGCCTGGCACAGACAGTGCCTCCTAGCTGCAGTTACTGCCTTATAAAACAGATGCAGCTGCTACAGAACCCTACAAATCAGCCACCTGCAAAAACTTTTTTTTTCTTTCTTATTTGAACAGACAGCTGTGTTATTTCCCAAACCTGACATTTCTATAGGCTTTTTTCCAGCTTATTCCCAGTACAGTTAACTTATTGCTCCAGTGCTGACTGCTGAGCAATTAGTGTACATTTTTTTTCAGTGCATCATGTCCATTTGTGCTCATTTTAAATGCGTTGAACTATAGCAGAAGCATTTTACAGCAATATCGCCATCTTCTGCGCAATAGTTTTTTTTCAGTGTATCATATCTGTGTTGTTTTTAAACACATTGCATTGTAACAAAAGCAATAACACCATGTTTCTATCAGCGAAATTAAATGTGAATTACACTGTACACAGAAATCAAACCTCCTTCCTTGCACAGTTTAAGTTTTAGTGTGTGTGTGGGGGGGGGGGGGGAGGAGGGTTTACCTTAATACAAGTGTACAACGTATGTTTTACAATCCACAGAGTACTGTGCTTAAATCTCTGAAAATAGTAGGCCGAAATCTGTGACTGGGCATCTCCAGGCAGTTCAAGTGATAGTGTAGGGGAGGGGGAATCACAATACAAGAGTGCAACATGTGTTTTACAATCCAAATAGTACTGTTTTAAATATCTGATTGAAAAGTCCTGAAATAGAAGTCCAAAATCTTTTACTAGTCATCTGCAGACATTTCAATTGTTGGTGTAGGGTGCAAAAATTGCAATACAAGGGTGCATTGCTTGTTTTACAATCCAGAGAGTACTGTTTTAAATCTCTTTGAGAACACACATCAAACACTTGACCAAACTCCTTTACAGGAAATCTCCAGACAGTTCGAATGATGGTGTGGAAGGGTTGAATAATTGCAATACAAGTGTGCAATGCATGTTTTAAAATCCAGAAAGTACTGTTTTAAAGCTCTGTGTGTGCAAACACACATCTAGCAGTAGTCCCAACTATTTTACTGGGTATCTCCAGACAGCTCAAGTGTTGCTATTGAGGGAGAGGGATTATCGCATTACAAATGTGCAACGCTTGTTTTATGATCTAGAGAGTACGGTTTTAAATCTCAGTGTGAACACATACCAAACAGTAGGCTCAACTCTTTTAAAGGGCATCTCCAGACAGTTCAAGTGTTTATGTGGGGGAGGGAAGGATCTCATTGTAGGTTGACTATGACGATGCTTGTGTGTTGGACAGGACCTAAGAGCTGAATTGGGGTACTAAGGGGGAGGAGAAGGAGACATTAAAGGAGAAGAGTGGTGGCCACAGGGCAATAAAGAGCAGAAGCTATGTACACCCAAAACCTCAAAAAAACTGCCGGAAAATAGAACTAGCCAGCATTCTCCATCATAACAAGTCTGTCCTCCTTCTCCTGGTTTTCTTTGTGGCAGTCACCCTGCATCCCCAAGCAGTACAGCGTACTTGTCATCATCATCAGCTGCGTCTTTTCCTGCTCAGACTCCTCTTTCAGCTTGTCCTCTGCTCAATCTTGGGATATCCATAATGGAATCTGTAGCCATGAGAAAACTATTCTCAACCAGCAGTTAGCTTATGTGCAAGCTAAACTCCCACATGGCCAAGTTGCTGGCATTTCAGTTGCAGCCATACCACTTAGTTGTATTAAATGTGGAGCACTTCTGCACATTCACCTAAATGTTATTTTTTTGGGCTCTACCTCAGATAATGACTGTGTGGGACTTCTCACCAGGCATGCAAGGGTTCCACTACTATATGGAAAATTTTAACTCTCGTCAGTGTGCAAATGTGGCAAACTTCTGCGCCTATGCCTAAATTTTATTCTTCTGGGCTCTGGTCCGGGCAGTGTCAGTGGGTCTTGTTGCCAAGCAAGCAAGAGTTCTGTTGCTATATGGAAAATGTAACTCTTGTCAATCCACTAATGTGGTGCACTTCCGCGCCTTCGCCTAAATTAAATTCTTCTGGGCTCTGGCCGGAGTGGTGTTGGTGGGACTTCTTGCCAAGCAAGCATGGGTTCCGCTGTTATATGAAAAAGTTAACTCTCTTCGGTCCAAAAATGCAGCTCACTTCTGTCGCCTAAATTGCATTTTTCTGGTCTCTGGCCTGAGTAGTGTGGTGGGACCTCCAAGCTTGTTGCCCCACATGTGAGCAGTAAAACAGCTGTTTAAGTTTCATCTTTGTCTGTCTATTTCCTTCTGCCATCGTTGAGTGGAAAGCTACATATACCACTCACTGCCCAAATGGTCCTTGGTCTAGTCTAATAGTCTAGTACCCCTTACATGTCTATTTAAGAAACTGTTTCTTGTTGTTCTTCTGTAATTTTAAAGAGCGCATTCACACGAATATATAACGGCTGTGCCTGTTTTGTGGACCGCAAACCACAGGTCCGCAAAACATGGGCACCGGCTTTGTGCACCCTACATTAAGGTGCACTTAATGACTTAAATGGGTCCACAATTTACAAGATGCAGCCAAAGATAGGACATGTCCATATTTTGCAGCGCAGAGGCATGGAACCCGAAGCACACAGAAACACTAGGAAGAGCAGTGCACACAGCTGGTGCCCTTGTTTTGCGGATCTGCATTTTGAGGTCCGCAAAATGGGCACAGCCATCACACATTTGTGTGAATGTGCCCTAAGATGTATAGTGTTTATGGCAACCTGGCACATTCAGGACACATGTCCCTGGTTCCTAGGCTTAATGTCTCTGATATCTGGGCAAAGCTGAGGAGGGGCATGAAATATATCAAAGTTGGGAGGTCTGAAAACAGGATTGCTGATCTAGAGGCCTGCCAACACTCAGATACAGACAGCTAGATTGGTTTACTGATAGGCCAGCTACACGTATGTGGACTAAAGTGACATTACCATATCCTTGAGATTTTCAAACCTTATCAGCCTCCTCTTTTGCTGTATAATATGCCTACTAGGCAGACTGGTCATTTGTACCTCCATAAAAGGAATTGTGCAGCGTCCCACTACCCTCGTGGGTACTGCAAAGTTGTTATATTGTACTTTATATGCCTTTATATAGCCTGTTTGTAAACTGCTATGTGTCCTTATGCACCATCCCTGCTAACAGGTGTATTAGCATTCAATTACATTGAGCTTACCACTAGGGGGAGATAATACCTCCCATATATATAGTCAGCTCAGGCCTACCCAGTGCAGTCTAGTTCAGTCTAGCTTCCAGATAACTTCCTGTGGAGACTAGAGTGGCAGTTGAGCACAGCCTAGCAGTGGATGCAGCCTGTTATCTTCATCCCTCAGCTATATCTCAGCCCAGAGCTGAAGTGCTTATTCTACTCAGAATACTACAGAAAGGAGTCCCCCAAAGGGTTATTGGACACATCTTCCTAGTGCCTTAGGACCTTTGGACTCCACCGTGAAGGATTTACCAGCCTTTGGCTACTTCACAAGCCTGAACCAGGATTACCAGGACCATTCCTGAAGTCATCTATCAGTAAGGGTACAATTTCCTACTACTTAACATCTAGAGAGGGACATCTTACACCTGTCAGCAGAGGACTAGCAGCAGGTTTATCTCTGTACTGAGACTGTTAAATGCTTTGGATGAACTGTTATCAAAAGTCATCTTCAGTAAAGTGCCATTTTGAGTTCCATCCTGCTTGCCTCAGACTCAGTTCCTCTATTTATACTATAGTAAATGGTTGTACCTCCATACAAAAGGTACTGGCGTCACGACTACAAGGGACCTTGCCACTGGCACATTAATACAGACCACCAAGGGCACCTCGAACCACCATCTGGCCAGTGTCCCTTTCACCAGAGTGTGCCCCAGAGAATCCTTGTGCCGTTCTCCTTTTCACTCATGCGAGCCTGCCCAGGGACGACATAACCGTGAGTAACCAGAACTGTATTTACCTCGGCCAACCTATTGCTCACACCGTGACCTCACCATAATTCCCCTGCAAGGTCTGGCATACCGCAATTGTCCCATGATTACTGTAAAAAATGAAAATCAGACATCATATAGTACATAACAGTCTCCTTCTAACAAAGCTAGAACCAGCCCCGTACCTCACTAGAAATATCCCCCTTCATTGCTCTGCTAGATTTATATCAAGCTGACCGCTCAAGAAGAGTGTCTTTTCTGCTGCAGATAAGGGGGCGTGTCCATGCTCTCCCTATCACAGCTCAGGAGGCAGTAGAAGGATGAAACTGAGCACGTGCGACCACCTCAGTGAGCCAGACAAAGAAATAAGAAAAAGAACAAACAACAGGTGGCGCTATACAGATACATTTCACTGAATACCTCAGTGGCTATACAAAATATTAAATTATATGCAATTACAAAAGTATTCAGATCCAGGTGTTGGTTTGAAAACTGTTGAATATTTTTCATGGGACAACCCCTTTAAAGAGCTGTATCAGCTGCCTATTGGCTGTGACATCTCAAGGACTTTTATTTGATGAGGATTTAGTTTTTATGGGCATTGCTCTCCACAGACCGGATTAATACTGCGCGATCAATGCGTTTAAATTAACAATGTTTTGCTGCTGCCCAAATTACCCCCATGAGGCCTTATTATTTCCTGGCTGAAGTCCATTGTATTTCACAGCAGCATTTTAACCATGTTTTGTAGTTTTTTTTGCGTTTCAGGCAGAATGAGTCACTGCTGTGTGTGTTTTCACTTCTTTCAGATGTAACATGCCAGGGCTATATCAGTTCAGAACATGGCATCCCACGTACGTGGTGTCCTGATGTGATTTACCAAACAATGGCTGTCATTATTTTCCTCCTGCACTCAGATCTATTTTATCTTAATACAATCTATTTTCATTGATCCCTCGCGGGACCCGTGCTGCTGAAAGCGCTTCTTCTTTTCTTTCTTTTTTTCATGAAGTCTTTTTATTATTTTGATTTGATGCTGTGATTACCACTGCACACACTGCCTCTCTCTGCAAAGAAAATTAATATTTCCTCTTAATCACTTTCCATGTAATGTTATACAAATCAGTCTCATTCCAAGCGTTTTCAATTATCGTCCTTGAGCCGCACCGCTTATTATAATAGTGATGATCAGAAACATTGCACTGCAGATATGGAGCTCCATGGTGTCTGCACTGTTATGGTGTTAATGCCCGGATCTTCTTATGGACATGTCTTCTGAACTACCTGAACACGCTGTTTTTATTAAAGGGGTTGTATCACTTCAGCAAATTATGTAGAGAAAGTTAATACAAGGCACTTACCAATGTACTGTGATTGTCCATATTGCTTCCTTTGCTGGCTGGATTCATTTTTCTATCACTTTATACACTGCTCGTTTCCAGGGGTTCTGACCACCCTGCAATCTAGCAGTGGTTGTCATGCTTGCACACTCTCAGAAAAAGCACCAGGCCGATGCTACTGCAGTGAGCTCCTGAGGAGCCGGTGCAGATGATGGGAGTGGTAGTGACCCTGATATGATGTTGTGTCATGGTGTGCTCCCTAGGGTTCAGAGCAGTGAAAAGGTAGTGTGAAAGGATCAGGCAGACAAAGAACAATAACAAATGTTTTTTTTTGTTTTTTTTTATTGAGTGAGAAGGATGAGTCACAGTACATCCAGTTGTCGCCTGTACAATGTCTCTATATCCAGCTGATGAGGTATAGTGGCAGGCAAGATGGCAGACAGTAGCACTGTATGGTGGCCCTTCATCCTCTCCTGATTTCCCTTTTGCTATGACTATAAACTGGCACCTGTGGCTGTAGGTGTTTTGGGTTTGCCTGAGCTGTGCAATGGTGATGGGTGTCTTAACGTGTTCTCCCTCAGCTGCAGCAGTATCTGTGAAGCTTTAGTTGCTAGTCACCCCGCTTACTGTAGTGCCGTAGCACAGCGCATCATCACAGGTCCTTCAACCTCCAACAGCATGGAGAAGAACTGCAGCATGAGCTCTCCGCTAAGACTAGAATGGAGTGGTAGAAGAAGTCCTCCTCCTTTCTCTTAAGTTGCGCCCCTTTCCCTATTTTACTCATATGTCATATATATATATATATATATATATATATATATATATAGTGGAGTGGAAATGGAAAAAAACACAATTTCATCACATTTTTATGGTTTTCATTTTTACAGCGTTCCCTGTGCAGTAAAACTGATATGGACATGTTACCTGGATATGGACATGATTACAGCGATTACAGACGTGGTGCATGATGGGCTCCGATATGTTCCTGACAGGAATATATTGGCAAAAGTCTCAGCTTTTAATATCTGCTTGTATGACTAGCTAGTATAGTCAGTGGCATTTCCGTTTGGTGCATTTTTTTCTGTGATTTATATAATTATATTTTCATCCGCACAATGCTCCGTTTTGTGTAGGATGCCCTTGTGGTGCATGTGGACCGCGCCGGCATCCTCCACCGTATGCATTTTTTTGCTCGGGATGGTCGTTTTCTGCGGTCCACATGCGGTGGGACTGCTCCCCCAATGAAAAACACGCTACAGTGTTTGGGGTTTGAGCAGCTCCCCCATATTTGCCACTATATTTCTGTGATTATGATTACAGCGATACCACATTTTTATAGTTTTTCTTTTGTTTTAATACTTAAAAGAAAAAACTTTGGAAAAAATATTTTCTTTGCATCGCTATGTTCTGACTAGTATTGAGCGAAGTGAAGCATTTGAAGCAGAATTCAGTTCAAAGTTTGAGAAAACTTCCATTCGCAATGAAGCCGAATTTCCTCGCACTTCGTGCTAACGAATCAGGTTTTCCTAAAATAGCGGCGTCACGTGTTACAAAGTGAAATTAAGAAGCCCGGGAATGTGAGATCACCTATAATGCATGCAGCCTGGCAATCTGCAGATAGCCATCCCCTGTGATGTCACAGACCTATAAAACCCTGATCCCTTGTGGTCGCCACCATTTCCCTGTGAGCTGAGCATAGTGAGAGACGTGGCAAGCTTTCATGTGTTAGGGACAGTGTTGCTGAAAACTGTTTTAAAAAGGAATGTTGGAGAGAGAGAGAGTGCAGGGAGATCATAGGGAGAGTTTTTTGAAACTGTAGGGAGATCGTAGAGCGTAGACTGCAGGTTGAGTCTAATCACTGTGTACACCACTTTCTAGTGCACCCACATTCAGAGTTAATCCCTTATTTTAGTTATGTGGCGTCTGAATTCCAGGACTGTGCAATTTTTTCCCCTGTATATGTGGATTGAAATTGATTATAGCGAATGCCTTCTGTTAGCTGTTACCAGTGCAGTATCTAGGTAAAATTTCTCTCAGGGCGAGTGTCAAAAAAACTCCCCCCCCCCCCCCCCCCCCCCCCCCCCCCCATATCAAAACTGCTCTATCAAATCATATCAGAAGAGTACTTGCAACCGTATCACCATATATTTTTTATTTATATATTTTTTTTTAATGCTTAACACAAGATTTATTGAGAGCAAAATAAAATCATAAATGACTGCTTAAACTGCTAAAAGTTGCAGGCAGAGTGGTACAGGAGAACTGCAGTATAAAGGAAGGCAATACCCTTAGAAGAGTAGTCATGAAATACAATCATCAATAATGTGCAAAACCAAAAAACTGCCATGTTAGCATTTAATAACTAACTAAAACCCAATCACAGCAGGTCTCAACTAGCACACGCAAGTAAATGTACAAAAACCAAGTAACATATAAAACCAGATTCAAAGCATAGCTGGCAAGGCGGATTACTGTATACTGTACATAAAATGTATGGAGGTTACACCATGCCGGACAATATAACCTCTGTGCCATGCTGTACAATAAACAGTATAACCCCTACACAGTGTAGAGGTATACTGTATATTGTGTGGTGTATAACAAACATACTCCACATGAAAACTTACAATTACTTGGCTTGGCCCTTGGGGATCTCGGACACCACTTCAGCACTTTGGCCGGGGGCTCTGCGGAGCTGATGTTGTGCTTTATCCTAATGAGAAAGATTTCATAATAAGGATTTGGCGAAGGGGCAGAGGGATAGCAGAGCAGGGAGAGGCTGGTGCTGCTACTAGGGGGTCATACCATGGGGGATTAATAAAGCCCACCATAATGCCCCCCCAGTAGTAATAATTCTCCTTATAATGTGCAAAACATACCCCCTTGTAATGCCCCCAGTTGAGCTAATGTTCCCATAATGTGCCAATATAAAATACCCCTTCTCAGTGCCCCCGTAGATGACCCCATAGTGCTCCTCTCCCCCCTTCCCCATAGTACCCACTAGGGTTGTTGCGGGTATCGAAATTTCGATACCCAATCGATACTTTTGTCCCGGTATCGATATGATACAGGGATTTCCATTTTTTCGATACTGGGCTGCGCTGCTGCGCAGTCTAGTATCTCTGAAGATGAGCGCGCTGCTGTCGGCGCGCTCATGTTCTCTTAGCAGCACAGGGGAGAAGGTAGCAGTCTCTCCCTCCCCCTGTGTGCTGCTGGCGCTGCCACCTATGAACGGAGAGAGGGGCGGAGGAGGGGCAGGCGCACTGCGCCACCAATGATACGACTTTTCCTACACAGGGCTCCGTTCGCCCGCTATGCCCCATTACTGTCTCTTCTCCTGCTCCACATGTTAATTACTATCGGAGCGATGGGGAGGAGACATCAGCTTCTCTAGTGGGCGTTCCTTCTCCCTGTGCTGCGATTGGACAGCGCTACAGCCAGTGAGAAGGATTGCCCACTAGAGAAGCTGATGTCTCCTCCCCATTGCTCCGATAGTAATTAGCATATGGAGCAGGAGAGGAGACAGTAATGGGGCACTGCGTGCGAACGGAGCGGCGCCCAGGAATAATGGTAAGTGCTGGGACATCGCTCTGTGTAGCCTAATACTTAGTCTGGACTCATATAAAGAAGTATTTAACACATAATACAGGAGGCGGGTGCTGGCAGCAGAATCTCATTGCCGGCACCATGCCCCTGAGAGGGAGCTGCAATCAGCGGCAGTTAACCCCTCAGGTGCGGCACCTGAGGGGTTAACTGCTGCTGATCTGCCAGTACCCACCTCCTGTATTAAGGGGTAATTATCATTGGTGGCGCAGTGCGCCCTCCCCCCCCTTAAAATCATTGGCACAGTGCTCCCCCACCCCCCATTATTAAAATCATTGGTGCAGTGGCCACAGGGTCCTCTCCCCTCCCCCTCATTGGTGCTGCAGTGGCAGCTTCTGATCAGAGCCCCAGCTGTGTAATCCTGGGGCTCCGATCGGTTACCATGGCAGCCAGGACGCTACTGAAGCCCTGGCTGCCATGGTAACATCCCTGATGCTGTGTGCACAGTGCACAGAGCAGCAGGGACAGTGTGAAGCCCTATTCACCCTGATAGAGCTCTATCAGGGTGAATAGGACAAGGGATGAAAGATCCCAGGTTCTGGCCCCTAAGGGGGGAAATAGTTATTAAATAAAAGTGTAAAAAAAAAAAGAATCACCCCCTTTCCCAATTTCACATATAAAATGTATAAACAATAAATAAACATATTACATATCGCCACGTCAGAAAAGTCCAAACTATGAAAATATTAAAAAAATCTATGTGGTGAACGCCGGAACAGAAAAAAGAAATAAAAACTGTGCGATTCGCCATTTTTTTTATGCGGAATGCACGTGGCTTTTTTGGTTTATTTTTTCGCGTGGTATCGAATGGTATCGAGTATCGCAATACTTTTTTATGGTATCGAAACCGAATCAAAAATTTGGTAGCGCAACAACTCTAGTACCCACCATAATGTGTGCCAGTATAAAATGCCCCTACACAGAGCCCCCCATATAAAATACCCCTTCTTTTTAGCCTCAGTAAATGCCCCTATAGTGCCACCCAATAATGTGCCAGTAATAAGTGCCCCAATAGATGCCGCCCAATCATGTGCCAATAAGATGTGCCCCCATAGATGCCCCCTAATCATGTGCCAGTAAGATGTGCCCCCATAGATGCCCCCAATCATGTGCCAGTAATATGAGCCCCTCCTCCATCATCTGCCAGTAGCCAGAGTGCCCCCCTATCATGTGCCAGTAGCCCCCTTATGTGCCAGTCAACCCCCTATCAAGTTCTAGTATCCCCCCTTATGTGCCAGTAGCCCCCCCTTATGTGCCAGTTGCCCCCCTTATGTGCCAGTAGCCCCCACTTATGTGCCAGTAGCCTCCTATCATGTGCCAGTAGCCCCCCTTATGTGCCAGTAGCCCCCCTTATGTGCCAGTAGCCCCCCCTTATGTGCCAGTAGCCTCCTATCATGTGCCAGTAGCCCCCCTTATGTGCCAGTATTGTAATTTGTACATATATATATAAAAAACAACAACTTATACTTACCTCCTCCACCGATGCGATGTAGGCCTCTTCCGGCCTGTTTCACTCGCTGGCTCAGGCGGCGCGATGACGTCATCGCGCCGCCTGCATCGGCCTCTGATAGGCTGCCAGCCTAGTGCTGGTAGCCTATGAGAGGAACAGGGAGGGGACACACCTCTCCCTCCCCTGCCGCAGCACAGACATTTATATCGCCGTCCTGAGGACGGTGATACAGATGACTATGGAGATGAGTGAGCGCTTCCACAATGGAAGCGCAGCGCTCATCTCCTGCTGTGCCCTGCCGGCGCCCCCCTTCTGACAGCGCCCCCGGGCGGCCACCCGGCCCGCCCGGTCCAAGAAACGACCCTGGCTGTTACATTACATAGCGGCAGTATTAGGCCATGGTTAAATACTTTGCCTTGTACATGTGTGCAGTGTACCTAAATTTATCATAGCGAATGCCTTCTGTTAACTGTTCCTCTGATACCACGCTCAGTTGGAATGGCCCAGAAACTGCTTCTATGCACTCAACCTGTCCTGAACCTGCCTCTTGCTTTTTCTGCTCGTCTATAAGCCGCCGGCTCTGCTTTTCAGCGATAATGACCTTTGTGGGGACAGCTAGCAGTTACAGGCCAGTACAGACTTGAAGGAGAGATCCACTACGGACTCCTTTAGGAGTGCAACTACCGATGATGGGAGCATATGTAGAAGCACATTTTGCAAGAGGAGCAGGGACGTGCGCAAGAAACAGGTGAGGGTCACACAATTGACTCGCAAACATATGTAGATGATGATGTGGCTGATCGCACGTGGGAGCCGGATGAAGAGGGGGCGTCATCATCATCAGGGGGCAGGGGTGGCAGCTGGTAAGACAGTAGGGTGGAAGCGTGCCCGTGAGAGAGCAGGGTACAAGCGTGCCTGAGAGACAGCAGGGTGGAAGCATGCCTGTGGGACAGCAGGGTAGAAACATTGGGAGATCTGGAGCCAAACGCAGGAGGGGTACACGTCTGCTACTCGGGAGACTACCTCAGAGTAAAGCACGTCCATGAGTTCATAAAAGCAGAACTAGACAGGCATCATGCAGTGGTGGAATGAAAATGCTATACTTGGCAGTGTAGGAATATTTCACACAGTCACTGGGGTACGTTAGCGTGGCGGTATGCAGGATTTGTGGGCACAAGGTGAGGCATGGCCAGGGTGCTAATGTTGGCATGATGGCCCTGCGTCAACACATGGAGCATCACCATAAAGTGGCGTAGGAAAACCATGCCACTCATTTACTGTTACAGCCTGATGCAGCTGCATGTCCCACTGTCCCGCACCCCCTCTCCAGCAGTCAGGGCTCGTCCAAGTCAGCAGATGTCATCTATGGCTTCTGATGCTCCTCCTTCTCCGTGTCACTTGTTTCGACAGCAATGGATCACCGAGGTGATTGCAAAAAGACAACAGTATGTGTGAACTCATCTAATGGCGCAGAATCTGAACGTGCACCTGGCCAAGTTACTGGTACTACAATCCCTCCCTTTCGATGTAGTTGACTATGGAAGTAGTATGTAGCAGAATATTTTTTTATGCACCCCTTAAGGGGGCCAGGTCTTAATAATGACCATCCTCATCTTTTGCCGGCTTTACTTCTTCCTTTGCGGTCTCCATGTCTGAGAAAAGTCAGCAAGATGCGGAGAGAGGAGGAGCTGTATATTCCTGATGCCTTTATCATCAGTATTAGATTATGTGGAAAAGGAGGAAAAGCAGATGGCAGAAGAAAGGTTCTTCCACCTGTTGGGCAGGAGAACGGTTATGGCTGGAGAAGTGGGTTTGCAACTGGGGAAGAGGGGGTCTTCTTCTGTAACTCCGGGAATGCCACATGATCATTTTTCTTTCCTCTTTTATCGGTTCGTTGGATCCAACTGCCAGTCACCTGCTGCGCCACAAGGTACTCTTCATATATCGTTTCAGGATGTAAGGATTAGAGGTAAGTGTAACTTAATTATTAGGTAAAATCTATATAGTGGTCAACTATTGTCCCTATTTGACCCCTTTATGTAATTCTCATATGAAAGGGGCATTTTCAGGAGATTGCAGGTCACAACAGCAATAATTTGCATATTGTGCCATGCACCTAACCAGCCAAACCCCATACCAGCAACAGCTCCTGCCAACATATTATATGTACAACCTACTTAATCATCCAAAGGATGAATCCAATGTGTGACAAAATATTGTAACTATACCAAATTAAACAAAGGGACACACATATAAGATAATCACAAATTTTATTAAGTAATAAATATTACAAAAAGACATAAAGAAATAATGTTAGCAGCAGCAATGCAGACTAGCGCTGCGACAAGCAGCTCATTTACCGGACACAGAGTATAACTGATCCAAATGAAGGGGAAACTCCAAAAATGACATAAGCGCCGCAAATTGCAAGCAACATTGGAACAACCCCCAATAACATGTAAAAAAAAACCACTAGACATATGAAAACTGCACAGATATGAGCCAATATGAGGGCCACATGTAAAGCACCTCAAAAGAAGCCCATAGGCAGTATAAAAGACAACAATAGTAGCAATAAAACCAAAGTCAACAAGCAAACTAAAGCATATTACCTAAAGTTGAGTGGGATCACAATTAGAGATGGCCCGAATAGTTCGCCGGCGAATAGTTCCCGGCTAACATAGCTTGTTCGCGTTCGCCGCGGCGGGCGAACATATGCGATGTTCGGTCCGCCCCCTATACATCATCATTGAGTAAACTTTGACCCTGTACCTCACAGTCAGCAGACACATTCCAGCCAATCAGCAGCAGACCCTCCCACCTCCTGGACAGCATCCATTTTAGATTCATTCGGAAGCTGCATTCTCAGTGAGAGGAGGGTCAGTGCTGCTGCTGCTGATTGAATAGGGAAAGCGTTAGCTAGGGCATTGTTCTGTGTCCACAGACTCATCTGCTGTAAGGACAGCGTCCTGACAGCACCCCAAAAAGCCCTTTTCAGGGCTGGTACATTAGTCAGCTTTTTTTTTTATATATATATATATATATATATATATATATATTGCAGTTTCCTGCCCGTGTGTGAGAGGCTGCAGGCTCAGTCACAGACAGTACTGTGTGCACACCATTCATACAGGGTGTGACAGAAAATACCTCGCAGATAAAAAAAAATTCTATTTAATCTTTTTCTGTGATATAATCACAGTTGCAAGCCAGTGTGTGTCAGGCCCACACAGACTGTATTGTGGCCACTGGCTAGGCCTCTACTTATACCGTTACAGGGTGTCACTCACTCACAAATACCTCGCAGATAAAAAAAAATTCTATTTAATATTTTTCTGTGATATAATCACATTTGCAAGCCCGTGTGTGTCAGGCCCACACAGACTGTATTGTGGCCACTGGCTAGTGGCTAGGCCTCCACTCATACCGTTACAGGGTGTCACTCACTCACAAATACCTCGCAGATAAAAAAAAATTCTATTTAATCTTTTTCTGTGATATAATCACAGTTGCAAGCCAGTGTGTGTCAGGCCCACACAGACTGTACTGTGCCCACTGCCCACCACTTATATAGGGTGGCACAGTACCTTCCACACATAGTAACACTTATCTAATAAAAAATGACAGGCAGAGGCAGGCCACGCCTCAGGGGCCGTCGTGGTCGTGGTGCTGTGATTTCCACTGGCCCTGGAATAATGCCCAGTGTTCAGAGGCCACGTACCCTGAACCCAAAAAATTTGGAGAAAATAGTTGACTGGCTTACACAGAACACCCAATCTTCAACAGCTTCCGCTAAGAACCTTGACGCACCATCCTCCTCCAGCTCAGCTTTGGTCACCTGCTCTCAAGTTACCACTCTCCCGCCCACCGCCACCACCACCACAGCCACCACAGCCGCTTCACTTGATCCCTCAGAGGAGGTATTTACACATCAGTTGGATGAAATTAGTGATGCGCAACCATTATTGCCAGAGGATGGAGATAACAGGGATATGTCTCAGTCAGGCAGCATTACACACATGGACGTACAGTGTGATGATGATGATGATGATGATGTACCCGCTGCTGCTTCCTTTGCTGAGGTGTCAGATACAAGTGAAGTGGTTGATGATGACGATGTGTCCGTGGATGCCACGTGGGTGCCTGCTCGAAGAGAAGAAGAAGAGGGGGAAAGTTCAGAAGGGGAGACAGAGAGAAGAAGGAGACGAGTTGGAAGCAGGGGGAGGTCGTCGCAAGGAGCTAGTGGCACAGTCAGACAGCATGTATCGGCACCCGGGGTCAGCCAGACAGCACGCCAATCAACACATGCTGTTGCCACCACCAGAATGCTGTCATTGCGAAGCTCAGCAGTGTGGCATTTTTTTTTGTGTGTCTGCCTCTGACAACAGCGATGCCATTTGCAACCTGTGCCAAAAGAAACTGAGTCGTGGGAAATCCAACACCCACCTAGGTACAACTGCTTTGTGAATGCACATGATCGCACATCACAAATGCCTATGGGATCAACACATGATGACGAGTAGAAGCAGCACACAAGCCACCATCCTCCTCCTGGTCCAGCATCTTCAGCCACGTCAACCACTGCTGTCCTCCTTGCCCCCTCTCAACCACCCGCCACTCCGCCTCTCACCTTCAGCAGTTCCATCTCATCTGCCCACAGTCAGGTGTCTGTAAGGCCTCTTTCACACTACCGTTTTTTTTTTCCGTTTTGCGGTCCGTTTTTTGCGGTCCGTATACGGTCCGTATACAGAACCATTCATTTCAATGGTTCCGCAAAAAAAACAGAATGTGTTCCGTATGCATTCCGTTTCCGTATTTCCGTTTTTCCGTTCCGTGGAAAGATAGAACATGTCCTATGTTTGTCCGCAAATCACATTCCGTGGCTCCATTAAAGTCAATGGGTCCGCAAAAAAACGGAATGCATACGGAAGGCATCCGTATGTCATCCGTTTTTTGCGGATCCGTCATTAACAAATGCTAGGCCCAGCCCACTGTGGCCATGTTTTTTTTGTTGCCAAACTTTGGCTGAGCACAAAAACAGGTGCTGAAACCGGTTTGAACCTGTCTGGCTTGGCTGCAAACCACAAGAGGAAAAAGATGGATGTTGGTAAGCTTCTGGCCTTTATCCAAGAGCGCCCCCAGCTCTGGGACACCCGGTGTGATGAATACCACGATAAAATGTTGAAGGAGCGTGGCTGGGATGAGGTGACCCAGGAGATGTTGGCCCGAGAGTGGGAGAAGGGCAAACGCAGAAAATTAGGTAAGGTAATAGTATGTATTAAGTTTCAAACAGTCGGTTTTAATCACCGTCCTTGTATGCGTTATTAGTAATATTTTGGGGGACTACGGATAGATTTTAATGCATTGTAAAAAGCACATGTAAATGATTGATGCAATAACAGTTTTTTCCATATATAAAGCCACCTTTTTTTCTGTATGGAATGAAAAGGCTTTATTACTGGTCACTTAGTGATTGATGACAGCAGCCTTGACCACTGTGGTATGTCCTGCTGTAGGGATAGTATAATTTCCATCATGGCCTGCTGTAAGCCGGTAGCTATATCATGTCTGGACATGCTTTGAGTTGTATATTCTTTATTTAAACAGCAGTATATCTGCATATATTTAGTCCCTGTATGAAAACATAAAACACTTTTTAACATTTAAATCCCTGTCACGTGTCCGTGGTTACACCAACCCTGCGATACATCAGTAGTGCACATGCTTTCGTTAGTATTGTGAAAACGTGCGCCCCGATCATTTGGCTGGTAACAGTATAGCTTGCATAAATCCGCTATTGTACCTGTACTGTGCAAGCATGGTCACTGCAGATGGATTGTATGGTTTTATTGTAACCATTGAGACAATAACAGTATGACGCTATTTTAAAAAATGTTGGTAACAAGATTCTGGCGTAATTTTTTTAAACAACAGATATTCTAAAAACTGTTTTTATGAATGTTCCATACTTTAATAAATTATACCTAATGCCTTTTGGTCTAAAGCCCTTTATATTCAAATGCATTGCTAACATATGTTTTTAGTATTTTGTCTTTTCTATGTTCCGTTATCATTGCGTATGGATATAATCCTATTGAAAGGTTGTTATGTCATATTTCTACAGTCCAACGTGTGAAGACCCGCTGGCAGTCCTGCCGAGACCAGTACCGGCGGGAACGTGTGCACGGCCTTGGACGTAGTGGCGAGGGTGGCCTTCGGAAGAAGCCCTATGTCTACACCCGGTAATTGAACTTCTTGAGGCCAGTGCTGGATGTGAGGACGTGAGTATATTTATATTTTGTCATGTTTGTAATTTATACTGTACACGAAAAATTAAACCTAGCTTCGGGCTTAGATTTTAGTTACACATTTAGAACATACGAGAAAGTAATGTATTTTAAAGGGGTATTCCCATTCCCAAGGATATGCCCCCCATTGTCGGATAGGTGTGGGTCCCCCCCACTGGGACCCGCACCTATATCGATAAGGATCGGGGAGCGCTGGGAATGCAGGAGGCCAGATTTCATGGCCACCGTCCACCACCAAGCGCTAATCCCCTCCTCTCTCATATAGAAGTTGAATGGGAGTGTGCCGCCCATGTGCGCCTCATGCTCCCATTCATTTCTATGGGGCAGACGGCAATAGCTGAGCCAGCGCAGACACATAGAAATGAATGGAGGGTGGCTGCGCATGTGCAGTGTGCTGTCGTTCAATTTCAGGGCTCTGTTCTCTGGATAGGTCTAGGTCCCAGCATTGGGACACACACCTATAAGACAATGCCCCCATTGTTTGAGATGGGAAAAGACCTGTTAATTAAAAAGCAATGCTGAAACTTTACCTGGTTTGCACATGCCTGGTACACTTTGGTATGTGTAAAGTACTATACTGCCCTTGTCCACACCATGCTACAATAATATTACCATCTTGCATTGCTAAAATACTGACATGACCTGCACAAATAGAAGACATTCTTTAAACAGCTGAGAAGTGCGCAAAGGAGCATCCATAAGTGTCGGTCCATTTGTGCTGGGAATATGCTGGGAATATGTTTTCTAATTATTAGACACTTCATATATACACATGGTTTGTTTCAAATTATCTCTCTTTCCACAGCACTGTTGACAGCCTGGAGCCACAGAGGGAAACTGGCAACACCAGCAGTGAGTCGGACCAGGCACCGTATGGGCAGGACTCCCCTCGTCCTGGGGAGCAGGAGGTGGAACCTGTACAGCAGCTGCCGGATGAAGAGAGGGAGGAGTCCTCTGCTCTGGAAGGAGCATCTAGAGCCCTTGAATCCAGTCCCCAGCCCCGAAGGAGACAGCGACGCAGGAGAAGGGTGGCACCTCCGAACCCTGATTCTGCCGCAAATAGTCAGACACAGGTACAGACTCAGGTGCTTGAGTATTTGCGGCAGAGACATTTAGAAGGGAGTGAGGAGAGGATGCTAAGCGGGCTTGCACATCTTTTTAAAGAGCTGCCCGCATATAAGCAAACCCTCTTTGTGGATATAATGACCTCGGTTTTGACAATTTTCAAAACACCTTTGGATCCACATGAGGTTGTGTGTTGTGTGGATAATCTCAAAAACCGTGCTTTCAGGTTATGCCCACAACCACAACCAGGGCACAGCATGGTCCCTCAACATGCTAGGCCCAGCTCAGCTTCACAGCCTCTTTTTTTCCCAGGAGCAGCCATTTATGCCCCATCAAAGTTTACCTGGCCCAGTCACCTACCCACCCCAAAGTCATGTGGCTGCCCCTCATCACCAGGGGCAAGGTCCTTTTACCCAGGAACTTTTCAACATATAATTTGTTTGTGTTATTATTTATACATTTTATTTTTTTAAAAAGCTGAATCGAAAGCATATTTTTGTTGGTTATGTTTTAATGACCATTAAAAAAAAAAAAAAAAAATTCTATGTGTCGACTTTTATTCAATCATTCACTATAATCTCGAAGGTTATACTTTCAATGTATTTGATCACATGCATACAGTGCAAATATTGTACAAAGTCTTTATTTGAATATACACATACATACAACTAGGACAGGGCATATATTCTTTGACATCTAGGCTCAACCTGATGGCCAACAACTTTACTATCCAAACTATTCATCCCGGCATGTAATAATTTAAACTGTAGGATGTGCAGCCATGCTGGGCAATGAAGTTTGCAAACAGCCGGAGGGCCGCAGGGCGATCATTTCAGCTGCAATTCCAAACATACATATGGGTCATTGATTGCTATGGCAATTGTTGTAAAAAAAGGTGCGGACATCAACTGAAATGGTAGGACCTTGGACAGCGGTGTGAAATCCTCTGCCTGCGTAAAGAAAGAAAAGATGTGTTACGATGTCAATAAATATCATTGCATGTCTGATAAACTCTACAAACCGATTACAACATTACATATTTTAGAGGTATTAGAGGGTTATTGTAGTACCCAACAAAAAAATTTGATTACTAACATGTTATCATTGAACTTCATTGACAACATTGAGAATTTTTGGTAATGGGCCTACATTTTAACCCCAGCCCACAAGCCCACGTCAAGGGTCCTCTTTGTCTTGTGAGTCCCTACACTATCTACATAGAACCCCCCCCCCCCCCCCCAAATAACTAAAATAATCACTAGAAAACAAAAAATACTAAGATGACCAGAGTCCAGACACTTCATAGTCTGCCATGAACTACGTCCATCTGCCACGGCAATGCTCCCTCAGAACTTGAAAAATATTGCTCATAGAGAGCCCGAACTGCAAGCCCCGCTGTTCCAGGTCGTCCATGTAGGGTCTGGTCCAACACTCCAGATGATGAAGAGGTACCAGGTGCAAATTCATCAACTTCTGATGGAGCATCATGAATCCTGACGAAGTTATGCAGGATCACACATGCTTTAATAACCAGGGTGGCATTGTCCGGCGACATCTGTATGGATGACAGTAATATTCTCCATTTGTGTGAGAGTATTCCAAATGCACATTCAACATACCGACGTGCTCGACTCAGCCGATAGTTAAATATACGTCTGCTGTCATCCAGGTTGCGTCTGGGGAAGGGCCGCATGACATGTGGTGACAAAGCAAAGCCTTCATCAGCCACAATAACAAATGGAGCCGGTGGTCCCGCAGAACCTGGCAGCAATCTGGGCTCTGGGAGGGCAAGCTGGTTGGCTCGAAGTCTCTAACACATTCTAGAAGTACTGAAAATGCGTGCATCTGCAGTGCTCCCATAGGCCCCAATATCCACAATGATAAACTTGTACGTACTGTCAGCCAAGGCCATTAGCACAACAGAAAAATACTGTTTATAATTGTAGTACCGGGACCCTGAGTGAGGCGGCTTCTTAACACGTATGTGTTTGCCATCCAGTGCCCCAATACAGTTAGGAAAATGAGCATTGACATGAAAACCCTGAGCAATTCGGATCCAATCCTCAGCCTTGGGCTCTGGCATCACCGCTTCCCGAAGTTGCTGCCAAATCAAATCACTGGTTTGACTAACGATCCCAGAAATTGTTGAGACTCCCAGCAGGAACTCATAATGCAGAGATGAAAATGAATTCCCAGTTGCCAAAAATCTGAAAGACACAATCCAAAAAAGCATAATGCAACACACATATAGTGTAACTCCCCACATTTGACATTTATCGTTAGATGCACATGATCACATTGCATCTACACTATCACACAAATGTATAAATAATTAGAAATATACATACCTCAACGTGACGATGAGCCGTTCCTCTGGAGAAATGCAGCGCCTCAGATGTGTGTCCTGGTAGGTGAGGCCAGGGCGCAGAGACGCTAACAACAAGTCAAAGCTGCTCACAGACATACGACAAAAGCCATAAAATTTCTCGGGATGCTGTCGCAGGTCCATGTACAGCGTGTGGAAATGACCCTTCCTGCGCCGCTGAGAGACAATTGGGTGAACCCAATGCCTCCTCTTCGGTTCCACGTTCACCATAGTAGGCTGATGTCCGTGTTCCTGAGAAATCAGCCAGCACAAGAGAACCATTTCCTCCTCAGCCATGATGCAACAGAAAATTGTAGCCAGAAACGAATGTCTGCCAAACACAGGATTCCAAGTACGCTCTCAATGCTGCAAGTAGCTGCATAAAATGGAGTCACAACGATCACATGACCAAGTTAAATAGGGGGAGTGAAAAAGGGGATGTGTTCAAAATGATGATGTCACATTTTTTGGGCTTCCGTTTTTGATCCGTGAAAAACGGACCGTATACGGGAACCATACGGTAACCATACTGAAAGGTTTTTGCGGACATACTGAACGGAAACGGAGACACAACGGAACCCAAAAACGGAACAACGGATCCGTTAAAAACGGAACGCAAAACACTGAAATCAACATACTGTAGTGTGAAAGAGGCCTAAAGGATATGTTTGAGCATAGGAAGCCAATGTCACAGAGTCACCCCCTTGCCCGGCATCTGACAGCTGGCTTGACGGAACTCTTAGCCCGCCAGCTTTTACCATACCAGCTGGTGGAGTCTGAGGCCTTCAAAAAATTTGTTGCTATTGGGACACCACAGTGGAAGGTACCCGGACAAATTTTTTTTTCAAAAAAGGCAATCCCAAACCTCTACTCAGTGATTGAAAAGGAAGTCATTTAGAATAAAAGCACAAAGTCTCTGTATAGGAAATAAGTCCCCTCAAGCGCTGCAAATCCCAAGACAATGTGGGAAAAAAGTCAGTTGAACAAAATGATAAAAAGAAAGGATTGCGCTGCAAGAGAAGATTCTTTTGAATGTTCCTATTGTTAGCGTTTTTTCTCAGGCAGGTTTATGATGGTTATATGATGAGGCATCAGACCTCCAACCCATGAATATTTCCCTGTGCAACGAATATCCGGTTTGCTTCTGATCAGGAGATACAACCGCCCTGACTTAACATAGGTTGTTAAATATCTGACATCTTTATTTTTCAGCACATACTTATAGGGCCTTTTGGGGGTGGGCGCATATTGTCTCTCAAGATCCAATTGGAACAATCCTGGTAGTTCTTAGGAGGCCTTGGGAACATGTGTTGTCAAAATACAGTTAAAACTTTGTTAAACAATGCTGGTATCTGCTATATACAATACTTGCAAAAGGGTTACTTTACATTGAACAGGTTTTCCTCTACATGCTAATAAGTTGAATAGGTTATCACAGTTCGTTGTCATTGTATGTGAGGTGAGATGTTAAATAGCCTTTTGTTCAGGGATGCTGCTATTGTGTCCAGCACTGGCAGGGTGTGAGATATGTTAATTCGAGGTACTGCATTCTACAAGAGATGAGGCTTGTATAATATATATCTAATCTGTCATGTATCAAAAGTAAGATTATGAAAAATCCCTTTCAATCCAACCATTGATCCCAACTTTTATGTACGTTTTCCTCCATCTAAGGCCGTGTGTGTGTATGTATATGTATATAGGAGGTGTATCAAGGTGAGAAGGAGGGTCTAGAAACCTTCATAGCGGACATCAATGTGAACCAGTTCAATCTCAAGTTCACTAGCCACATTAGTTCCATCTCTGTGGATTTCCTTGACCTGGTTATTTTTTTAGAAGATGGTAGGCTAAAAACTAAAACATTCTTCAAAGCCGTAGATGTGAATACCTATATTGGACTCAACAGTTGCCATCATCCCTCTTGGCTTAAAAATATACCAAAAAGCCAGTTTCAGCGTATTTCTAAAAATTGCACTAAAACAGAAGACTTTAGGGAACAGGGTCAGATGATAAAAGAGAGATTTTTGGAAAAAGGGTATGAGGAAGAATTTTTGGACCATTGCAGAAAAGAGATAGAAGAAAAACGTGATGGAAATAAGCCCCGAAAAAATGAAAAGGGAGATCAGCAAAAAATTGATTTTAGGTACAGTTTTTTGACTCAGTATAATAACAAAGTGGGTCATATCAAAAACATTATCAATAAAAATTGGCATATTCTAAAAAATGACCCTGTCCTCAGTAAAGAGACCCCAGATAAACCCCCTATAGTCTTTAAGAGGGCAAGCAACTTGACCAACAGATTGAACCACAGTGCCAGTTTTGCAACTAACAAAAAACGCATAGTAGCCAACAGAGGTAAATTCACATGGTGCAGTTTCTGTGTACCCTGTAGAAACCGCATCCAAAAGGATCGAGTAATGTCTGTGGAAACCATACAATCCAACAAAAGAAATGGAGTCACTTTTAAAATAAGAGGTAACATCTCCTGTAACAATGTGGGTGTTATCTATCTATTGCAGTGCCCTTGTGGCCTCCAATACGTGGGTAGAACCACACGTAGTCTTAAGACTCGAGTTCAGGAGCACATTTACAATATAAAAAAGGGACTTGAGACACACAGTGTCTCTTTGCATTTTAAAATCCATCACCAAAAAAATCCCAGGGGTTTGCGTTTTACTGGGATTGAGTTAGTCCATACTCCTGTACGCGGAGGAGATTTTGTTGCAATTTTAAATAGGAGGGAGGTAGAGTGGATGTATCTGCTTAATACAATTCAACCTCTGGGGTTGAACATAGAATGTGATGTCAATGCCTGTATAGTTTAGGCATGAAGGGAGAAGTTAGTAATTTTGGCTTTTTCTAAAATAGGAGGAGCTATAGGTCCTGCAACTGATTCATCTTGTATTTTTATTAAGTTTTCATGTCAATGTCCGTATATGTGTGGTTGGAACCTTGTGGTTTCCCTCCCCCCCCCCCCTCTTTTTCTATGAATTACAATGAAAAGTTTTAAAACATGTTGAGAAGTCACGGTGCCGTATACCAGAAGGGAGGTACCTCTGTGAAAATTCAGCTGTTTCCACTCAGCAATTAATGCCCCAGGCGAAGCATTATGGCGAAACCCGGGTCGGGCAACATACATTGTTTTTAACACGATTTTATTCCTGCATTTTTGTAAGTACAATAAACCATTTTCATCTGCAACCACAGTTACGTACTTCACTATTTCTGCGCCTTCCTTTCTTTCCGAGTCCTCTGGAAGTGTGAGATGGATTATATCTTTAAGTGACGCTCTCCTGGTAGGATCGTAGTTCAAACAAAGATCTCCTGAATTGACGGCTCCTGGTCCTTGCCTGCTTTACAACTAGAGCCCCTTGATTGAAGATTACTGGTCTCTTTCTATGCGCATTACGAGTGATCTTTGTGAGTATATCGCATACATCCGATGCGACAGGTGTTAAGAACATACTACACCATAGTGCGTTTTTTTCACTGCTTTTCAGGTTTCCATGCAACTGTTGAAAACTAATGATTGAATGTGGTCCATTTAACTGAAGATTTTTCCGAATGTAAGAAAATAGGAACATTCAAAAGAATCTTCTCTTGCAGCGCAATCCTTTCTTTTTATCATTTTGAAAAGGAAGTCATGGCATCTCTGGCATACAGTGTTGGGGCAAGGGTCCATCTGACCACTGATACCTGGTCTGCAAAGCACGGTCAGGGCAGGTATATCACCTACACTGCGCATTGGGTCAACCTGCTTACGGCTGCCAAGCATGGAATGCGTGGCTCTGCAGCGGAGTTGGTGACACCGCTACGACTTGCAGGCAGGCCTACTGCCACCTCCTCTACTCCTCCTACTCTATCCTCTTCCATAACCTCCTCGGCTGAGTCCTCTTCTGCTGCGGCGTCTGGCTGCACATCAACTGAATCCCCCCAGCTCCCCAGGGGCTATTCCACATCCCGGATACGACAGTGTCACGCTGTCTTGGGGTTGACTTGCCTGAAAGCAGAGAGCCACACCGGACCAGCACTCCTGTCCGCCCTGAACGCACAGGTGGATCAGTGGCTGACCCCGCACCAACTGGAGATCGGCAAAGTGATGTGTGACAATGGAAGAAATTTGTTGGCAGCATTGAATTTGGGCAAGTTGTCACATGTGCCGTGCATGGCACATGTGTTGAATCTCATCGTACAACGCTTTGTGTCTAAGTACCCAGGCTTACAGGACGTCCTCAAGCAGGCCAGGAAGGTGTGTGGCCATTTCAGGCGTTCCTACACGGCCATGGCGCACTTTTCAGACATTCAGCGCCGAAACAACATGCCAGTGAGGCGCTTGATTTGCGACAGCCCGACACGTTGGAATTCAACACTCCTAATGTTCGACCGCCTGCTCCAACAAGAAAAAGCCGTCAACGAGTATTTGTATGACCGGGGTGCTAGGACAGCCTCTGCGGAGCTGGGAATTTTTTTGCCACGTTACTGGACGCTCATGCGCAATGCCTGTAGGCTCATGCATCCTTTTGAGGAGGTGACAAACCTAGTCAGTCGCACCGAAGGCACCATCAACGACCTCATCCCATTTGTTTTCTTCCTGGAGCGTTCCCTGCGAAGAGTGCTGGATCAGGCTGTAGATGAGCGTGAAGAGGAAGAGTTGTGGTCACCATCACCACCAGAAACAGCCTTGTCATCATCGCTTGCCGGACCTGCGGCAACGCTGCAAGAGGAGTATGAGGAAGAGGAGTCAGAGGAGGAATGTGGCTTTGAGGAGTAGGAAGACCAACCACAGCAGGCATCCCAGGGTGCTCGTTGTTGTCACCTATCTGGGACCCGTGGTGTCGTACGTGGCTGGGGTGAAGAACAGACCGTCAATGACATCAGTGAGGACGAGAAATGGGAAATGAGTAGCTCGGCATCCAACCTTGTGCAAATGGGGTCTTTCATGCTGTCATGTCTGTTGAGGGACCCTCGTACAAAAAGGATAAAGGAGAACGACCTGTACTGGGTGGCCACGCTACTAGTCCCCCGGTATAAGCAGAAAGTGGCAGAAATTTTACCAAATTACCGAAAGTCAGAAAGGATGCAGCAGTTCAAAACAAAACTTAAAAATATGCTTTACACAGCTTATAAGGGGGATGTCACAGCACAACGGGAATCTAACAGGGAAAGAGGTGAAAGTCATCCTCCTCCTACCACGACCACGGCGGCAAGGACAGGACACTTTATAGATGTGTTGTTGATGGAGGACATGCAGAGCTTTTTCAGTCCTACACATCGCCACAGCCCTTCGGGATCCAGCCTTAGAGAACGACTCGACCGACAGGTAGCAGACTACCTCGCCTTAACTGCAGATATCGACACTCTGAGGAGCGATGAACCCCTTGACTACTGGGTGTGCAGGCTTGACCTGTGGCCTGAGCTATCCCAGTTTGCGATAGAACTTCTGGCCTGCCCCGCTTCAAGTGTCCTGTCAGAAAGGACCTTCAGTGCAGCAGGAGGCATTGTCACTGACAAAAGAAGTCGCCTCGGTCAAAAAAGTGTTGATTGCCTCACCTTCATTAAGATGAATGAGGCATGGATCCCGAAGGGACTGACAGTGGGGGATACGTTTGACTAACAAAAGGCCTGATGACATGCCTTGGCCTCAAAATGGTCCCCATGCTGCTGTATTTAATGTCTGCATACCGGATGACTTTCGTGAATTCTCCGCCACCAACTAGGGTTCAAGCCGCAATGTTTTAGTCACTTTCTGCCTTGAAAACATCAATTTTTCCAGCCGCTGCTACAACAGCGGCTGCAACAATAACATTATTTTTCTGGCCTCTGGTGCTGCACTGTGGCTGCAAAAACAAAACAAAAAAAAAGGCACATACAAGTGTCAATTCCCCTTCGTGATCGTTACCTTGTTGTGGTGAAGGGGCTTGCGTATCACAATGAAGCGATCATCACCTCTATGAGTGTGTTGGCAATGTTGCCACACCCCAGATGATAAGGCCGTTGCTTCATTATGATCAGACCAAAAGCAATCGGCTGGATAATTTTTCATAGAAAAAACATAATTTTATATTTTTTTAAGTTGTATGTGTGGGTTTTTAATACATAAAATAAAAAAATCATGATAAAGTCTCTTAATATTTTATTAGAAATAATGCAGACAATTTAAAAAATCCCCATCAATTCCAATACAAAGCAAGTACAAAGCTCAGAACTAAATTATTCGACACAAGTCCCCGGATTAAACTGACAGGAATAGTACTAGTTAAGACACCACTCATATAGGGTGTCACAGCACATTGCTCCGTGCACGCGCAGTGCCCCAACTTGGGAGTAAGAGGACCGACCAAGCTGTTTTTTCCAATCAATTGAGTTTGGTGTATCAGAGTTTGGTCTGTCACTGTGAAGGCAGTCGAAGGTACCCGGCCTAAAAAATTTTTCACAAAAGGCAATCCCACCCTGATATGGGACGTAACAGGGATTAATTGATGAGAATAATATCTCCCCGTTCGAAAAATCAATTTAATAAATGGACCCCAGATTGGGGACCATACAGGGATTAAACTGATGAGAATAGTACTACAGAAAATACCACTCACGGGTGTGACAGCAAATTGCACGGCGCAGACGCAGTGACCGTGGCGTGGATTCAAACAAAGGGAAGGGAGCCAGCGTTTTTTTAACCATCTCCCCGTTCGAAAGATCAATTTAATAAATGGACCCCAGATTGGGGACGTAACAGGGATTAAACTGATGAGAAGAGAGAACTACAGAAAATACCACTCATATCGGGTGTGAGAGTAAATTGCATGGCACAGATGCAGTGACCGTGGCGTGGATTCAAACAAAGGGGAGGGAGCCAGCATTTATTTAACCATCTCCTCGTTCAAAAAATCCATTTAATAAATGGATCCCAGATTGGGGACTATACAGGGATTAAACTGATGAGAATAGTACTACAGAAAATACGACTCACGGGTGTGACAGTAAATTGCACGGCGCAGACGCAGTGACCGTGGCGTGGATTCAAACAAAGGGGAGGGAGCCAGCGTTTTTTTAACCATCAACCCGTTCGAAAAATCAATTCAATTCACCTTTTGGGGACCCTTGGTGTTGTACGTGGCTGGGTGGAGGAAGAAACCTTCAATGACATCAACGGGACATGGCTAGCTTGGTATCCAACCTTGTGCAAATGGGAAGTTTGCGGTTGGGCAAATGGACTGTTTGCGGTTGTTTGCGGTGCATTAAAAGGGGAGTTTGGTCTGTCAATGTCTGTGAAGCGGGCGTAACCCTTACACTACCTGATCGATACAACATCATACCTGATCGTTTACACACACTGGATGTTTTAAACCACGTTGTTCAAAAAAAAATTGGATTGTTAGGTGATTTATGCCCTTTATGGATTAAAATCCAACTCTGCGTTAACTATGTAATTTTCCATGGGAATTTTGCCATGGATCCCCCTCCGGCATGCCACAGTCCAGGTGTTAGTCCCCTTGAAACAACTTTTCCATCACTACTGTGGCTAGAAAGAGTCTCTGTGGGTTTTAAAATTCGCCTGCCTATTGAAGTCTATGGCGGAATTTGCAGAAATTCGCGTTCGCCATTCGCGAACGGAATATTTTATGTTCGCGACATCTCTAATCACAATAGGGATCAAATCCTGGACCGGCAAAGAGCGCACCCCGACGCATGTTTCGCTCTGCTTTATCAACATATTATATGGCAGCCACTAGTTTTCATGCTCCTGTCCCTTATGGCAATAATCCTGTGGCCATGTTTGATCCATCCACCATGTTCGACCCATCTGGTTTTAACCCTAATACATTTTTAAAGCGAAATACCATCTGGTTCATAGTACAGTATATATTTGTATAGTTTTCAATTTTACACTTGGAATATGGAAATCATTTTTTTTTAAATGGATTCATGTCTACAGTGTAAAAAAATAATTTCTGTTCTTTCAGTAATTTTCCATTTGACAGAACAGAACCATTTACAATTTTAATGTGTACATTTTTATATTTCTTCTCAGCGCTTTTTTGAAAGTTCATTATTGTTTAATGTTGTTTTCAGAGCATAATGTACGGGGCCCATTTTTTGTTTTGCATTTCATTTTTTTTCTCCCAATGTTCCATTAAGGCCTCCTGCACACGAACGTATTTTTTTGCGGTCCGCAAAAACGGGTCCCGTTTTTCCGTGATCCGTGACCGTTTTTTCGTCCGTGGGTCTTCCTTGATTTTTGGAGGATCCACGGACATGAAAAAAAAGTCGTTTTGGTGTCCGCCTGGCCGTGCGGAGCCAAACGGATCCGTCCTGAATTACAATGCAAGTCAATGGAGACGGATCCGTTTGACGTTGACACAATATGGTGCCATTTCAAACGGATCCGTCCCTATTGACTTTCAATGTAAAGTCTGGAGTCCCTTTTATACCATCGGATCTGAGTTTTCTCCAATCCGATGGTATATTTTAACTTGAAGCGTCCCCATCACCATGGGAACGCCCCTATGTTAGAATATACTGTCGGATATGAGTTAGATCGTGAAACCTCATTTCCGACAGTATATTCTAACACAGAGGCGTTCCCATGGTGATGGGGACGCTTCTAGTTAGAATATACTACAAACTGTGTACATGATTGCCCCCTGCTGCCTAGCAGCATCCGATCTCTTACAGGGGGCCGTGATCAGCACAATTAACCCCTCAAGTGCCGCACCTGAAGGGGTTAATTGTACTATCATATCCCCCTGTAAGAGATCAGGGCTGCCAGGCAGCAGAGGGCAGACCCCCCCCTCCCCAGTTTGAATATCATTGGTGGCCAGTGCGCCCCCCCTCCCCCTTCCTCCCTCTATTGTAATAAATCGTTGGTGGCACAGTGTGCGCCCCCCCGCCCCACCCCCTTCCTCCCTCTATTGTAATAAATCGTTGGTGGCACAGTGTGCGCCCCCCCCCCCCCCCCCCCCCCTTCCTCCCTCTATTGTAATAAATCGTTGGTGGCACAGTGTGCGCCCCCCATTGGCCCCCCCCCTCCCTCTATAGCATTAACAACATTGGTGGCCAGTGTGCGGCCTCCCATCTCCCCCCCCCCCGATCATTGGTGGCAGCGGGTTACTAGCAATAGTACAATAGTAAAAGATTCATACTTACCTGGGAGCTGCGATGTTCGTGTCCGGCCGGGAGCTCCTCCTACTGGTAAGTGACAGTTCATTTAGCAATGCGCCGCACAGACCTGAGGCTGTCACTTACCAGTAGGTGGAGCTCCCGGCCGGACAGGAACATCGCAGCAGCCGGTAAGTATGAATCTTCTACTATTGTACTATTGCTATGTAACCATGGCAACCAGGACTGTAGTAGCGTCCTGGTTGCCATGGTTACCGATCGGAGCCCCAGCGATTAAACTGGGACTCCGATCGGAACTCCGCTGCCACCAATGATGATGGGGGGGGGGGGGAGATGGGAGGCCGCACACTGGCCACCAATGTTGTTAATGCTATAGAGGGAGGGGGGGCCGATGGGGGGCGCACACTGTGCCACCAACGAATTATTACAATAGAGGGAGGGAGGGGGGGGCGCACACTGTGCCACCAACGAATAATTACAATAGAGGGGGGGGGGGGGCCGCACTGGCCATCAATGATATTCAAACTGGGGAGGGGGGGGGTCTGCCCCCTGATGCCTGGCAGCCCTGATCTCTTACAGGGGGATATGATAGTACAATTAACCCTTTCAGGTGCCGCACCTGAAGGGGTTAATTGTGCTGATCACGGCCCCCTGTAAGAGATCGGGTGCTGCCAGGCAGCAGGGGGCAGTCTTGTACACAGTTTGTAGTGTATTCTAACTAGAAGCGTCCCCATCACCATGGGAACGCTTCTGTGTTAGAATATACTGTCGGTTCTGAGTTTTCACGAAGTGAAAACTCAGCTTTGAAAAAGCTTTTATGCAGACGGATCTTCGGATCCGTCTGTATAAAAACTAACCTACGGCCACGGATCACGGACACGGATGCCAATCTTGTGTGCATCCGTGTTCTTTCACGGACCCATTGACTTGAATGGGTCCGTAAACCGTTGGCCGTGAAAAAAATAGGACAGGTCATATTTTTTTCACGGCCATGAAACACGGATCACGGATGCGGCTGCAAAACGGTGCATTTTCCGTTTTTTCCACGGACCTATTGAAAGTCAATGGGTCCGCGAAAAAAAACGGAAAACGGCACAACGGCCACGGGTGCACACAACGGTCGTGTGCAGGAGGCCTAACCATGACTTTTTAAATTTTCCATTCATATAGCCATGGGAGGGCTTATTTTTCGTGGGATAAGTTGTACTATTTAAAAGCGCTATTCACCATTTACCATGTCTGTTATTGGAAAATGGGGGAAAAAAAATCTTTGTGGGGTTAAGTTGAAAAAGAAAATACTATTCCTCTTATTTTTTTTTGCGTCACCATTTTCTGACAACCATAACTCTATTATATTTCAGTCCACAGAGCTTTGTGAGGGCTTGTTTTTCATGGGCCGAAATTTTTATTTTATTTGTACCATTTTTATGGTACGTGCAACTTTTTGATCACTGTTTTTTTTGGGGGGTAAAGGTGACAAAAAAGGGACGAATTATGTGTTTTTTTTAATTTGTTTTCAATTACTGTGATCAGTGCACAGGAAGTTTTTATTAATATTTTAATAGTTCAGAAATTTTCAGATGTGGTGATACCTAATATGTTTATATATTTTTAGATGTAAAATTTGGAAAGAAGATGATTTAAACATATAATTATTTTTTTTTACTTTTACAGTGACTTTTAACCCCCTTAGGGGGTTAGAACCTGGGATCTTTTGATACCTTGTCCTATTTACCCTAATAGAGATCTATTAGAGTGAAGAGTATTTTGATGTGCTCCTTGCTGTGCTGTGTCATGTGAACAGTGTAGCAGGGAGGTTACCATGGCAGCCATGGGAAGCTTCAAAAGCATCCAGGATGCCATGGTAACCGATCAGATGCTGCAATCACTGTTAAATGATGGGGTTCGGCAGGATGTAGCCAACACTCGCTGCTTACAGGGCAGACTCACTGCAGAAGCCTGCTCCATACATTCCTTCAGCTACCGTGACATATGGGTATACCGGATTTATAGCAATTCGTGATGAATTAATTTGTAACTAATTGAATTTATTTGTACAAATCAGGCAAGCACACCCCATTCTGATAATGCAGGAACAGCAATTAACAGGGAACCAAAAATAGTAAGATAGCTTTAATTACTAAAGATATTGGTCTAATGCATAGAATTTAAAACAAAACTAAGAATAAATCAGTTTAAAAACATGGATAACTAAATTCCCCCCTATTTTTAAATGCTAAAAAATGCCCAACCATAGGGACTAATACCACTCAGTAAATATCACTTCTTGGTAAATCTATATAACCATAAAGTAGTGGTTCTGAATCCTCCTATTTAGATAAACTGCAGGTTGAATAAACGGTTAGTTGCTACTACTGAGTTTGGGTAGTGTCCGATACAGATCCTCTTTGTGATTAGGTACACAATATCAAAGTGGTCAAGTATAGGTAGCAGGGGACAAATATCCAGAGCAGTCCGTGCTAAATAGTAAAAAATGAATGAATACACAGTCCACATATGAGTAACAGAAAACAAGTGTCCAGAACAGTTTGTACTTTAGTAATGAGGGATAGGTACATAGACTGCACAGCGGCGTTAGTTGAAACAGTTAATAGTCTGAACCAGTAATTACCATTGGTGAAATGCTGCACATTTATATCTTACACTTGTTAGACTCAGACTACACAGTATTAATTAAAGCAATGTCAGTTTGTTGGAGCAGCGTTAGTTTAGTAAAGCAGCGTTGGTTTAGTAGTCTGAACTGGTGATGAACATTGATGAAATGCTGCACTTTTGTATCTCACACTTATTATAACAGTTTGAAAACATGTAGGTTAATGGTGAGTATTAGTTTGTTGTTAATATGGCAGCATGAGTCTCCCTGAAAGTGCAGGTGGTGTTTATCCCAAGCCGGCAAGGCTTTATACTGTATGAGTGTACTCCAATGCCGGAAATAAGCGCCTCCACTGAGGCTCTTACCGCACATGAACTGTAGTATGGCTAACCACTGAGGAAGAAGCAGGAGGTTTCGAAACGCGTCTGGCCCAGTTCTGTGTCACATACTACTACTTTTGTCCGGACTAATTACATGGATGTATACAGTAAGGTACAGCTGAAACACCAATCATCAGTCTCCATGCACAGAGTACAATCTTCAGGACCTGAGTCACCTGATATTCAACCTGCAGTTTATCTAAATGGGAGGATTCAGAACTACTACTTTATGGTTATATAGATTTACCAAGAAGTGATATTTACTGAGTGGTAACAGTCCCTATGGTTGGGCATTTTTTAGCATTTAAAAATAGGGGGGATTTCGTTATCTATGTTTTTAAACAGATTTATTCTTAGTTTTGTTTTAAATTCTATGTATTAGACCGATATTTTTAGTTATTTTACTATATTTGGTTCCCTGTTAATTGCTGTTCCTGCATTATCAGAAGGGGGTGTACTTGCCTGATTTGTACATATATTTTTGGGGCTTTTTAGCTCCCTTTTTTTGACAGAAGGTGGTCCAAAAGGCGGAGAACTCCCGGGTATACATTTCTTTCTAGTGTGAGCCCTCTCAATTATACTGTTCTAATTGAATTTCTTGGCAAACTTTGGCAAATCAGTCAAAGTTGTGTGGGGGCAAATTTTTCCAGGGCAATCGGTAGTTTTTATTGATTCAGTTTTGGGATGTGTATGATTTTTTTTTATCACTCTTTATTTAATGGTTTGGGGGAGGTGAAGCAATAAAAAAACTCCAAATTGGCCATTTAGATTTTTTTTTCCCATTACTTCTTTCACTGTATGGGATATAAATATTTATATTTTCATAGATCAGCCATTTTGGGGTGCGGAGGTTGTTCATTTTTAATGAGGAAAGGGGTGGTAAATAGATTTTTTTCTTTTTTTATATTTTTAAAAACTGAAACTTTTTATTACACTTTTTTAGGTCCCCCTAGGGGAAGTGAACATGTGATCATCTGATCACTTCTCCCATAGACTGCAATGACTTACAATTGCAGTCTATGGAAGATTAGCTATATTCCTATAGTGCCCTATTCGCTATGTTCCTATGGAGCAGATCTCTATAGGTACATTGATATGGCAGGCCTCTGATCCTTCACACAGTCCGAGACTGCTATAGCAACTTAACAGCTCCCTCGATATCAGTACAGGGAAGCCATTTGGGCCCCAGGAGCTCAGTGTTACTAGGAAAAGACTTCTTAGATGCCATGGTTGATGCCATGGCATCTGAGGGGTTAAAAGTCAGTGATCGGTATAAACCAGCAGAAACCCAGTGGCTATTTAAAGACCTGACATCCACTGTCCATGTACAGAGGATGTCGGTTAGGGGTTAGTAAGTGTGCAATAAGCATATTTTACAGCAAAACCATCATCATATTTTTTATATTGAGTATTTATGCATTATTCTCAAAAAACTGTTGGAAATTTTCTACAGTTAATCAGCATAAAATAAGGATTTTTTTTCAGAGGACCCAAAATGTATTTCAAGAAATTTGCTTATCTTTGCTTGCTAATATTATATGTAAATGATAGGAGCTCACTAATAAGATATACAGTATATACATAATAGGAGGCCAGCTAATAATATATATATATATATATATATATATATATATATATATATCAATAAATAATAGGAAGCTCACTAATAATATAGGTAAATGATATGAGGCTAGCTGTGATAATATATGTAAATGATAGGAGAGTCCCTAATAGCATGTATAGCGCCACTCTTTTTTATGACTGGATGTGGTATTGCAGCCTACTCATTTGAATGTTCCTTCCAGAAAAAAATACAAATTTTAATCTCATAAAACTTCTTTAATCGTCACCAACAAGAGTTTTTATGCATGGGAGACATTGGTGCAAGGTTTAATCTGGACGTCTAAGTCCTCTACATTATATTACCTGCATGGGGTTTGCCAAGCTCTTGATGTGACATAGATACATCCAGCACCAATGGAGTTAAGCGATGTGTCTCCAGTGTATTTCTGACTCCCCGTGACAGGCTCACATCCTGATAATTATCAGCTAAATTTGGAGTAAGTATAATTGCATTAATTTTTAATTAGGTTCCTCTTAATGACATATTTGGACTTTCATATCCATTAGCGACTTTGATTTGAAGTTACGTTTTCTTTGGAGTGAGACAGAAAAAGACATATTGCCATCCTGCTCCGGCTGAGACTCGTTCCAAGTCTAGAGAAGCTGCTTCATCTTCTTACCGTGCAGCGAGGTGCTGAGTACGATATGACAGATAGACAGGAGGACAGATCGATAGCTGATGGCTGTGATTAAAATACAAGTCCAGTAACCATTACAAAGATGACATTATTCTTGTATTTCCTGTAAGATACAACATCTGTCAGTTTTGCACAGTGGTGCCATTTTAATTGTTTTAAAGAAACACTTCCAGCCAAACTAATACACTGAGTTATTTCTATTGTCGTCTTGGAGCGGTAGGACAGTACAACACATTCTTTGAATTCCTTTGTCATTATTCGTCCCCTCAACGGATTTAGGCATGCTGCAGTATTTGCCCTTCAAGAAGTCAGCTGTGAAAGCTGATATCAAACGCCACTGAATCTTTTCTGGATGCTATATTGGCTAACATTTTTATTTTATTTTAGGGGTGATGCTCTCCTGTCAAGTTCTTAACCACCTCCGGACCGCCTAACGCAGGATCGCGTTCCGGAGGTGGCAGCCCTGCGCAGAGTCACGCATATATGCGTCATCTCGCGATGGCCGAGATTTCCTGTGAACGCGCGCACACAGGCGCGCGCGCTCACAGGAACGGAAGGTAAGAGAGTTGATCTCCAGCCTGCCAGCGGCGATCGTTCGCTGGCAGCCTGGAGATGTGTTTTTTTTAACCCCTAACAGGTATATTAGACGCTGTTTTGATAACAGCGTCTAATATACCTGCTACCTGGTCCTCTGGTGGTCCCCTTTGTTTGGATCGACCACCAGAGGACACAGGTAGCTCAGTAAAGTCCCACCAAGCACCACTACACTACACTACACCCCCCCCCCCCGTCACTTATTAACCCCTTATTAGCCCCTGATCACCCCTGATCACCCCTGATCACCCCATATAGACTCCCTGATCACCCCCCTGTCATTGATCACCCCCCTGTCATTGATTACCCCCCTGTAAAGCTCCATTCAGATGTCCGCATGATTTTTACGGATCCACTGATAGATGGATCGGATCCGCAAAACGCATCCGGACGTCTGAATGAAGCCTTACAGGGGAGTGATCAATGACTGTGGTTATCACCCCATATAGACTCCCTGATCACCCCCCCTGTCATTGATTACACCCCTGTCATTGATCAACCCCCTGTAAAGCTCCATTCAGACGTCCGCATGATTTTTACGGATCCACTGATAGATAGATAGATCGGATCCGCAAAACGCATCCGGACGTCTGAATGAAGCCTTACAGGGGCGTGATCAATGACTGTGGTGATCACCCCATATAGACTCCCTGATTACCCCCCTGTAAAGCTCCATTCAGATGTCCGCATGATTTTTACGGATGCACTGATAGATGGATCCGATCCGCAAAACGCATCCGGACGTCTGAATGAAGCCTTACAGGGGCATGATCAATGACTGTGGTGATCACCCCATATAGACTCCCTGATCACCCCCCTGTAAAGCTCCATTCAGATGTCCGCATGATTTTTACGGATGCACTGATAGATGGATCCGATCCGCAAAACGCATCCGGACGTCTGAATGAAGCCTTACAGGGGCATGATCAATGACTGTGGTGATCACCCCATATAGACTCCCTGATCACCCCCCTGTAAAGCTCCATTCAGATGTCCGCATGATTTTTACGGATGCACTGATAGATGGATCCGATCCGCAAAACGCATCCGGACGTCTGAATGAAGCCTTACAGGGGCATGATCAATAACTGTGGTGATCACCCCATATAGACTCCCTGATCACCCCCCTGTCATTGATCACCCCCCTGTAAAGCTCCATTCAGATGTCCGCATGATTTTTACGGATGCACTGATAGATGGATCCGATCCGCAAAACGCATCCGGACGTCTGAATGAAGCCTTACAGGGGAGTGATCAATGACTGTGGTGATCACCCCATATAGACTCCCTGATCACCCCCCTGTCATTGATTACCCCCCTGTAAAGCTCCATTCAGATGTCCGCATGATTTTTACGGATGCACTGATAGATGGATCGGATCCGCAAAACGCATCCGGACGTCTGAATGAAGCCTTACAGGGGAGTGATCAATGACTGTGGTGATCACCCCATATAGACTCCCTGATCACCCCCCTGTCATTGATTACCCCCCTGTAAAGCTCCATTCAGATGTCCGCATGATTTTTACGGATGCACTGATAGATGGATCGGATCCGCAAAACGCATCCGGACGTCTGAATGAAGCCTTACAGGGGCGTGATCAATGACTGTGGTGATCACCCCATATAGACTCCCTGATCACCCCCCTGTCATTGATTACCCCCCTGTCATTGATTACCCCCCTGTCAAGCTCCATTCAGACGTCCGCATGATTTTTACGGATCCACTGATAGATGGATCGGATCCGCAAAACGCATCCGGACGTCTGAATGAAGCCTTACAGGGGCGTGATCAATGACTGTGGTGATCACCCCATATAGACTCCCTGATCACCCCCCTGTCATTGATCAACCCCCCTGTCATTGATCAACCCCCCTGTCATTGATCACCCCCCTGTCATTGATCACCCCTCTGTAAGGCTCCATTCAGATATTTTTTTGGCCCAAGTTAGCAGAAATTTTTTTTTTTTTCTTACAAAGTCTCATATTCCACTAACTTGTGTCAAAAAATAAAATCTCACATGAACTCACCATACCCCTCACGGAATCCAAATGCGTAAAATTTTTTAGACATTTATATTCCAGACTTCTTCTCACGCTTTAGGGCCCCTAGAATGCCAGGGCAGTATAAATACCCCACATGTGACCCCATTTCGGAAAGAAGACACCCCCAGGTATTCCGTGAGGGGCATATTGAGTCCATGAAAGATTGAAATTTTTGTCCCAAGTTAGCGGAACGGGAGACTTTGTGAGAAAAAAATTAAAAATATCAATTTCCGCTAACTTGTGCCAAAAAAAAAAAATTTCTATGAACTCGCCATGCCCCTCATTGAATACCTTGGGGTGTCTTCTTTCCAAAATGGGGTCACATATGGGGTATTTATACTGCCCTGGCATTCTAGGGGCCCCAAAGCGTGAGAAGAAGTCTGGTATCCAAATGTCTAAAAATGCCCTCCTAAAAGGAATTTGGGCACCTTTGCGCATCTAGGCTGCAAAAAAGTGTCACACATCTGGTATCGCCGTACTCAGGAGAAGTTGGGGAATGTGTTTTGGGGTGTCATTTTACATATACCCATGCTGGGTGAGAGAAATATCTTGGTCAAATGCCAACTTTGTATAAAAAAATGGGAAAAGTTGTCTTTTGCCAAGATATTTCTCTCACCCAGCATGGGTATATGTAAAATGACACCCCAAAACACATTCCCCAACTTCTCCTGAATACGGCGATACCACATGTGTGACACTTTTTTGCAGCCTAGGTGGGCAAAGGGGCCCATATTCCAAAGAGCACCTTTAGGATTTCACAGGTCATTTACCTACTTACCACACATTAGGGCCCCTGGAAAATGCCAGGGCAGTATAACTACCCCACAAGTGACCCCATTTTGGAAAGAAGACACCCCAAGGTATTCCGTGAGGGGCATGGCGAGTTCCTAGAATTTTTTATTTTTTGTCACAAGTTAGTAAAAAATGCTTATTTTTTTTTTTTTTTTTTTTTTCATACAAAGTCTCATATTCCACTAACTTGTGACAAAAAATAAAAAGTTCCATGAACTCACTATGCCCATCAGCGAATACCTTGGGGTCTCTTCTTTCCAAAATGGGGTCACTTGTGGGGTAGTTATACTGCCCTGGCATTCTAGGGGCCCAAATGTGTGGTAAGGAGTTTGAAATCAAAATCTGTAAAAAATGACCTGTGAAATCCGAAAGGTGCTCTTTTGAATATGGGCCCCTTTGCCCACCTAGGCTGCAAAAAAGTGTCACACATCTGGTATCTCCGTAATCGGGAGAAGTTGGGGAATGTGTTTTGGGGTGTCATTTTACATATACCCATGCTGGGTGAGAGAAATATCTTGGCAAAAGACAACTTTTCCCATTTTTTTATACAAAGTTGGCATTTGACCAAGATATTTATCTCACCCAGCATGGGTATATGTAAAAAGACACCCCAAAACACATTCCTCAACTTCTCCTGAATACAGAGATACCAGATGTGTGACACTTTTTTGCAGCCTAGGTGGGCAAAGGGGCCCACATTCCAAAGAGCACCTTTCGGATTTCACAGGTCATTTACCTACTTACCACACATTTGGGCCCCTAGAATGCCAGGGCAGTATAACTACCCCACAAGTGACCCCATTTTGGAAAGAAGAGACCCCAAGGTATTCGCTGATGGGCATAGTGAGTTCATGGAAGTTTTTATTTTTTGTCACAAGTTTGTGGAATATGAGACTTTGTATGAAAAAAAAAATCAAAAAAAAAAATCATCATTTTCCACTAACTTGTGACAAAAAATAAAAAATTCTAGGAACTCGCCATGCCCCTCACGGAATACCTTGGGGTGTCTTCTTTCCAAAATGGTGTCACTTGTGGGGTAGTTATACTGCCCTGGTATTCTAGGGGCCCAAATGTGTGGTAAGGAGTTTGAAATCAAATTCAGGAAAAAATGAGGAGTGAAATCCGAAAGGTGCTCTTTGGAATATGGGCCCCTTTGCCCACCTAGGCTGCAAAAAAGTGTCACACATCTGGTATCCCCGTACTCAGGAGAAGTTGAGGAATGTGTTTTGGGGTGTCTTTTTACATATACCCATGCTGGGTGAGATAAATATCTTGGTCAAATGACAACTTTGTATAAAAAAATGGGAAAAGTTGTCTTTTGCCAAGATATTTCTCTCACCCAGCATGGGTATATATAAAATGACACCCCAAAACACATTCCCCACCTTCTCCTGAGTACGGAGATACCAGATGTGTGACACTTTTTTGCAGCCTAGGTGGGCAAAGGGGCCCATATTCCAAAGAGCACCTTTCGGATTTCACAGGTCATTTTTTACAGAATTTGATTTCAAACTCCTTACCACACATTTGGGCCCCTAGAATGCCAGGGCAGTATAACTACCCCACAAGTGACCCCATTTTGGAAAGAAGAGACCCCAAGGTATTCGCTGATGGGCATAGTGAGTTCATAGAACTTTTTATTTTTTGTCACAAGTTAGTGGAATATGAGACTTTGTAAGAAAAAAAAAAAAAATCATAATTTTCCGCTAACTTGTGACAAAAAATAAAAAGTTCTATGAACTCACTATGCCCATCAGCGAATACCTTAGGGTGTGTACTTTCAGAAATGGGGTCATTTGTGGGGTGTTTGTACTGTCTGGGCGTGGTAGAACCTCAGGAAACATGACAGGTGCTCAGAAAGTCAGAGCTGCTTCAAAAAGCGGAAATTCACATTTTTGTACCATAGTTTGTAAGCGCTATAACTTTTACCCAAACCATTTTTTTTTTACCCAAACATTTTTTTTTAATCAAAGACATGTAGAACTATAAATTTAGAGCAAAATTTCTATATGGATGTCGTTTTTTTTTGCAAAATTTTACAACTGAAAGTGAAAAATGTCATTTTTTTGCAAAAAAATCGTTAAATTTCGAATAATAACAAAAAAAGTAAAAATGTCAGCAGCAATGAAATACCACCAAATGAAAGCTCTATTAGTGAGAAGAAAAGGAGGTAAAATTCATTTGGGTGGTAAGTTGCATGACCGAGCAATAAACGGTGAAAGTAGTGTAGGTCAGAAGTGTAAAAAGTGGCCTGGTCTTTCAGGGTGTTTAAGCACTGGGGGCTGAAGTGGTTAAAGGCTATGAACACCTTCAGGGGCAATTTTTTATGATTGCATTTTACTTATTTTTACAGGCTAGGGCAGTGCTAAAGCTCGCCCATTAGTGCCGGTGACATCACCGGGCTCACTGCTAGGCTTTAGGATCTCCTAAAAATGCTTTTGCCCTGCGTGATTCAGTGCATGGCAAAGGAGAGGATCGGAGCATGAAATGCTCCGATGCTCATGTCAGGGCAGCCATAGGTATATGTCGGGGTTCAGCTCTGAACCCAAATAACCCCTTAAAGTTTCAGCCTATCTGCTGAGTATCTTAGTTTCAGTTTCACACTGAACTGTCAAGTTGCTGTTCTGATGACTGGATGTATAGTCCCTATTTTTTATTTCTGGCAACTCATGAACACTCAGCTACATTCTCATCAAACTGATAAAGATATGGCTTAAATAAGTGTTTATGAGCTGTCAGAAGTTCAGAGATAAGGGCTTTACATCAAGCCATCAGAACAGCAACCTGACAGCTCAGTGTGAAACTGAACATAAGATACTCTGCAGATAGGCTAAAACATAAACATGTAGGACATGTGTAATAAAGACCAATTGAAAAAAAAAAGATTTTTATCCCAAAATGAGTAAAATGCAATCATATAAAGATTGCCCTGAAGGTGTTTATAGTCTTTAAAGATTCTGCTGAGCTGTTTCTAATTAATATCACTTCAGTAGTTCAGAGACTCCAGTAAAGTCAGTGGAGCTATGGCTGTTCATGCAAAAGCTATGGCCAGTGGGAATGCAAGAGTCGGAGGCCAAGCAAAGCCAAAGGGGTTTGGCTTCATCACAAAGTCAGTTTCATCATTATGGATCCCATGCAGAAGCTCCATGTAGAAAGTGTAGTATATTTCATAGATCTGTTTGTTGGTATCCATATAGTAAACTATAGAAGGTATATTAGCCATTTTTTACAATGGAACATTTCCCCCTACTGGCCTAGTTGCCATAAACTTGTCTATTATTATAATAATGTTTCCTAATTCCTGCAATGCATATGAATATGGTAAATAATCGCTTTATATGAATCAAAGGCAATGTCAGATGGCATTTAGAACAGTGAGATTTCCTGTCAAGCAAGTCATACGTATTGAAAGAAGCAAAACATGAAAGTGAATGGGTAACACTATTCTTCTGTGATCTCACAGCTATTCCTTTGTCAAAAGAACACATGTAGTATTTGAATGGCAAACAAATTTTTATGTGAAAGAGGAAAGATTTTTTTTACTGATGTTCGTGCCATGGAGACAAGTGCTCTATAGCCTCGTTGCCCTGCAGATTCAAATGCCCAGGTGACCTTGAAGTGACAGATGGGTGACTTTGAATTCCTCACTATAAAAGAAAGATGCCTTGAGATAAGATCAATTATTGCAACCACAGTGAATGAAGGGCATGTCCTCTATCATATCATACAACATTTTTTATTCTACTGCCATGCCTCAGGATAGAGATCAAATCCCCTATGTATAAATTTACCTAGTACTGTAATACTACTTGCTATGTATGATTATAACTATTACAATACTGCCCCCATCTGCAAGAATATAACTACCATAATACTGCCTCATATGTTAAAAAAAATACAACCCCAATTCCCAAAAAGTTGGGACGCTGTGTAAAGCATACATAAATGTAAATAAAAACAGAATGCAATGATTTGCAAATCTCATAGACCCATATTTTATTCCAATAGGTCACATAACACATATCATATGTTGAAAGTGAGACTTTTTACCATTTCATGATAAAAAAAAACTAGAACCTGATGGCAGCAGATCATCTGAAAAAAAGTTGGGACAGGGCCATGTCTGCCATTGACTAGTTGTAGCTGGCCAGCTAGGACCTGTCCTAGGTTGCTAATATAGCTTATATGTGTATATAGCCAGACCTGCCAATAACCTAAATACAGTTCCTATGTTTATGTGTTAAAGACAAAAGAAGAGTTATTTACTGTGACATCATGTTTTGGATGTCATATAACTGTTATATTTTGTGTTCACAGAAACAGAAAAGATAATATGCCTTTAAAATTCATTTTATAGTGTAAGGTAAGCTCAGTGACACAGCAGAAACAACAGAAAGCATAGTGTTAATCTGTTGTTGCTGGGCAGAAGTCTAGACCAATCACAGCCAGTTTCTCACACAGCAAAAGTTTTCACCAATCACAGCCAGCCTCACACACAGTCTGTCTGGGAATTCCCCTAGCAGGAGCTGCTAGAATCATTATTCACCAGAGACAGGAGCTGATGAGACATTCACTCCACTGAGATCTGTGTTTTTATAGAAGCAGGAGAGGCCAAAATAGGTATATAAAACACTTATATAATGTTCCTGTTGTTAGTATTGTGATTGGAACTGTATATTGAACCAGTTATATGTGTGTTTACTTACAATTCCACCAATTGCAAAGTACAAATACAAATTGCAAGCTACAGTTGCAAACTGTGAACTACTACAAATACCATACAAACATATTGCAATCCAAATTGCATACAACCATACCAGATCATACTCAATAAATCTGCAAATAGTTATTGCTAACTGCATACCGCCATTTTGTGATATCCTTTCAACACATGTTTTGTACATGGACTATCTGCTGCGGAGGTGGCAGTGTTATATATAAAAAAAAAAGTTGAAGTTAATAAAGAAGTTATTTGAAGCATTTGGTGTGCTCTTTAAACCTACTGTTTCCATAGAACGACCCTAAAGGAATTACAGAGTAATAGACAGTCTGGTTAGACAAAAAGTCCGAGATATCAAAATTCTTCTAATGCCACAGCGCAAAAGGCACTTCATAGTGCTGCGCCTGCCACACTAGTATCCCCTCTTCTTTTAACAAAAGTCTGTAAACACCTTGGAAGTGAGGAGACCAATTGCTGGAGTTTTGGGAGAGGAATGTTGCCCCTCTTGTTGGATGTAGGATTCCAGCTGCTCAACCGCCCTTGTTCTTCTTTGCCGGATTTTTCATTTTATGATGCTCCAAATCTTTTTATTGGTGAAAGGTCAGGCCTGCAGCCACACCCGTTCAGCACCCAGTCTCTTGTTCTGTGAAGCCATGTTGCTGTGACGGATGCAGTATGTGGTCTTACTGAAATATGCAACGTATTCCCTGAAAGAGACATTGTCTGAATGGGAGAATATGTTGTTCTAAAACCTCTATATGCTGTCCAGCATTGATAGTGCCTTTCCAGGTGTGTAATCTGCCCATGCCATAGGCACTAATGCAATCCCGTACCATCAGAGACGCAGGCTTTTGACCTGTGCACTGATAAAAAGTAGAATGGTCCATCTCCTCTTGCGTCCACAGGACATGGTGTCTTTGCTTTCCAAAAATAATTTCAAATATTGATTCATCTGACCACAGAAGAGTTTCCCATTTTGCCTCGGTTCATTTTAAATGAGCTTAGGCCCAGAGAAGATGGCAGAGCTTCAGGATGATGCTGACATATGACTTCTTCTTGGCATGGTACAGCTTTAACGTGCATTTGCGGATTGCACAGAAAACTGTGTCCACACACAATGATTTCTGGAAGTGTTCCTGAGCCCATGCAGTGATTTCCAGTGCAGAATCATGCCTGTTTTTAATGCAGTGCCGCCTGAGGGCACGTAGATCACAAGCATCCAATTTTTACAGTCAGCCTTTTCCCATGATTACATAGATTTCTCCAGATTCTCTGAATCTTTTGATAATATTGTGTACTGTAAATGTGAGATATTCAATGTCTTCACAATTTTACTTTGAGGAACATTTTATAATATTGTTCCACAATTTGTAGATGCAGTTTTTTCGCAGATTGGTGAACCTCTGACCATCTTTGCTTCTGAGAGACTCTGACAAGCTATTTTTATATGGAAGCAGTGAAAAAAAAAAAAAAAAAAAGGAGGAGGTTAATTAAGTGCAGCGAACCAGACCGCAGGGAAAACACGTGAGGCTACGGTGAGCCGATGGGGGTAGTAGTTGTTTGTACTCATGGTTAGCAGAGCCTCCCTGAGCCAGCAGTGCAGTGGATGGGAAGACAGCACTAAATCCTCCGGGGCACTCTCTATTGCAGGAAACACCAGCCAGATGGAAGTTGAGGTGCCCTTGATGGTATAGGTGTTTAAGGTGCTTTGGTGGCTGGGCCCCTGTGTTCTTGATGCCAGAGTGTAGTAGTAGAAATGATGAGGAGGCAGTTGTAATCAAACAGTTGAACATTTACTGAATAAATTGTCTTCAGGTAGTCAGTACAGATACAGTTAATTTGTATGGCATGAGTGATGACTCAGAAATAGGTTTAATAGTAATCCTTTTATCAGGTTTAGGCAATTGTCAGTTGAGGAGTTCTCTTTAAGGCTGACACTTTACAGGCAAGACTTCTGTAATTATTCTAAGTCCCAACTATAGCACTCTGGTACTAAATATGCTGTTTTCTACTTATCTTGAGCTATCCAATAAGGGCGTTCTCCCTTGTGGCAGATAAGAACCAATTGGCCCATCTAGTCTGCCCAATATACTGAGTACTATGGATAGCCCCTGGCCCTATCTTATATGAAGGATGGCCTTATGCCTATCCCATGCATGCTTAAACTCCTTCACTGTATTTGCAGCTACCACTTCTGCAGGAAGGCTATTCCATGCATCCACTACTCTCCACTACTCTCTTACTTTTAAACCTTTGCCCCTCTAATTTAAAACTATGTCCTCTTGTAGCAGTTTTTCTTCTTTTAAATATTCTCTCCTCTTTTACCTTGTTGATTCCCTTTATGTATTTAAAAGTTTCTATCATATCCCCTCTGTCTCGTCTTTCTTCCAAGCTATACATGTTAAGGTCCTTTAATATTTCCTGGTAAGTTTTATCCTGCAATCCATGTACCAGTTTAGTAGCTCTTCTCTGAACTCTCTCCAAAGTATCAATATCCTTCTGGAGATATGGTCTCCAGTACTGAGCACAATACTCCAAATGAGGTCTCACTAGTGCTCTGGAAAGCAGCATGAGCACCTCCCTCTTTCTACTGGTAATGCCTCTCCCTATACAACCAAGCATTCTGCTAGCATTTCCTGCAGCTCTATGACATTGTCTGCCTACCTTTAAGTCTTCTGAAATAATGACCCCTAAATCCCTTTCCTCAGATACTGAGGTTAGGACTGTATCACTGATTTTATATTCAGTCTTCTGCTACATTATTTGCAGGTTGCTCTCCTGAAGGTTTCCTAGGTTTCCTAGGTTTCCACTATATCCCGGAAGGCTTCTAGTGAATAAGGACAATTCTGTGCACTAATTATCCATTCGTGTACTGGCACTCCTAAAGTTGCTCTTAGGCACTTGTGCTTGTGAAGTCCATAGGCTGGATTCAGCTGTAACCCTCACTTGGCTGGCTTCATATTTAGACATACACTTAATGTCTTGTGCTTTGCTTCTACAACACTTCAATACACTCTACTCTACATTCTGCTCTCTCTGCTCTAAGTTAGACACACCCCAAGCTATATAAATGAGTGGCACCATCACCACGTAGGGGCGAATGGGTGCAATGACAATGCCAGCCTGATAAATAGGAAATACCATACATTGCAAATACATTAGATAAATAGGCAGATGTTTAAAGTGTCCCTTTTACACACATATGTGGGACGCTGCACAAGTCTCTGGGGATAACCAATCCCTTGAAGGATGAAAAAACGTGGGTGCCAACAGTGGTGGGGTCTAGTAAGTCAATTGGTGGAAAGGGAAGGGAGAGGAAAAAAGGACAGTAAAGTAGTGGGTGGCGAGAAGAAAATGTTAAGGGAAGGCTGCTAGGGAAAGGGTGTTGGTGATACCAAACACCTACTGTAATAAAGACTTTTTTTTTGAATATAGACTGATAACGATGGTGAAATGGTATTTCACCAGACGTGTATTATCTGACTAAGGAACCAAAAGGTGTATAAAGAAGAGCGCCACTCCCTGTAATTTTTGAAATGAATGAGAGGAAATTCACTTCTGTTTCATAGCAAATAATTGGAAGATAGAAGATGTTTCAATTCCTTTTGAATATTAGAATCACTCAAAGAATGGGAGAATGAGTGGATAGACACTCAGTAGATAAGTCTAAATAACCAAATAGCCAATAGATGGAGACAGGGTAAAGGAGAAATCCCCATTCACCATAAGCCAAATATAAGAGAGATGAGAAATATCACTAACAAATAACGTACATTAAATTTTGAATCAATTAAAAACTCTATATAGAAGAAATATATCAGTGTGCACTCACTTCGCTGGGGGTTTGTCTACAGGATAAGCTCTTTAGATACTTCTTTAGAGACATCTAATGAATCATGTTATCCATACTGAATGTTATGAAATAGATAGGGACATCCAATGAAATCGGGAGTGTTGGAACCGCGTTTTTTAACTTTTATCACTATCATGTGATTTATGTAATTTATGAATTTTATGGGACCAATTAGGATTTTTAACGTAATCATAAAAGCTGGAACCGTCCCAGGAGCATAATATAGAAGATATAGCTAGTTCCGGGGGATCCACCAGAGGGGTCATATCATTGCACTATAGCAGTCTTATGGAAATGAAGTTTAAAAAGGAACCTCTTCGGTTGTATGATAAGTGGCGGGAGGACATGACGACCTGACAGAAGAGCAATGGCGTGCAGTACTGGAAGGGTTCACAGATGTTGCGGTTAGTGAAACGCACAGAATGTCACAAATGTCACAATTGCTGTTGCTGCATAGAGTTTATCGAACACCTGTCCTTTTGAGGAAAATGGGGTACAGGTCGGATGACATGTGTCCTAGATGCGGTGCACCCAATGCTACGCTGATACACCTTATGTGGAACTGCCCTAGGTTGAGGAGATATTGGGAGGGCATAATAGATCTAATACGGAAAGTGTTCGAGATAAGAGTGGAGGCAGATGCCAGATTATGTGTATTGGGCTGTACTGAGTCTGTACAACTAGCTGCTGAGCAGAAATTAGCGGTAACCCGCATATTGTATCAAGCAAGGAAGGTGATTGCGTACCATTGGGTGGATCATGATCCTCCGGAGGTGGGGGAGCTTGTTCGTAAGGTTCACACACTGTTACAAATGGAAAACTTTGTATACCAGAAGAGAAACAACAGTAAAAAGTATGAGAAGATTTGGGGAAGGTGGAGGCAACACTACAATATTGTAGACTAATGTCGCTTAAAATACATACTGGAATCCACATTATCCCGGCTCCACTCATATTTTTAGAGGTCACACATAGGAGACAGGGATGTTATAGATTACTGGGAGGAGTTACGGGAGGGATGCTGCCAAAGGGTATGGGGTATAGTCTACTGGGGTGTGGAGTGGTATACACGTTCTACTATGCTGCAATGTAATGTACTGATATATTTGAATTAATGACATGCAATATGTGCCTGAGGTGTATGTGCCGGATGTCCAGCTATACTGTATAACTGATACATTTCTGTATTGAACGCTCTCTGGGATAGACTTTTGGAGGGGCTCTACCTGGATCCAGGACGTTGGGGTATTGGGTGGGGGGGACTGTTTCGTTTGTCTTATAAAATGCTTTGAAAATCTCAATAAAAATAATCTGATTTGAAGATATAATATCTACTCATTTTAATATACTTTTTTAATTAATGAATACACTTTTTAAATTAATTAATATGCTCAACCTCTTTTTTTATATTTCTTTATATTTTCAATTTTTTTTCCCCTATATCTTAATCACTTATCATTTACTTATGTACGTCTATATACTTATATTTTTATGTATTTATATATTCATATATTTACATATTTAGATTATGTGCTAATATTTTTATAATATCATGGAAAAAAGAGGCGTTAAAAACCGTATACTTTATTAGATGTCAAATAAAAGCAAAGAACAAAAATGAGTGTGTATTCAAACCCTCACAAAATTAAAAAGAATCCAATCCAGAAACAGATACCTGAAGGCTGTTTCTGATGATCCTGATGATCTCTATGAAACGTGTCGAGCCTTGCTAAGGCGCTATGTGTGGCAGTTCTAGCTAACATTAGGACGGGTAGTTAGGTGTTGGGGCTTGTGGTCATTCCACGGCAGTCACAGTTAATATTTGGCTGCTAACACTGGATGAGCTGTATCAATATTCGTGTTAGCGTCCTTTAGCTGTATTTACCTTAGCTCGAATAGGACGTTCACCATTTTTCCCCCCAGATCACTACCCCTCCTCCTCTTGTGTGTCCGCACCAAGTACGCCCATTATTTAGTGACGCCAATTGTGTCACTCTCGGGGTACCGTCTATTATTTAACGACCATTGGACATACTTGATACCTGACTGGCTTTATAATGACAAAATGGCTTTCAAACTCACCTATAAGACATGACTTATATGTTCCCAGTCCTCTGTCTTATCTGTGATGCCTTTCAGCCGTCAGATGTCTGTTTCTGGATTGTATTCTTTTTAATTTGGTGAGGGTTTGAATACACACTCATTTTTGTTCTTTGATTTTATTTGGCATCTAATAAAGTATACCGTTTTTAACGCCTCTTTTTTCCATGATATATTTATTTTTATATTGTATGTATTAAGGCAGATTGCCTGGATTTGTGGGAGGGGCTGAGGTCCGCCTCCAGCCTATTTAGGGCACTCCCCTTACCTGGCTCCTGCATCATTGAGGTCTGAGCTTTTGAGAGAGGAGGTCGCTTGTGGAGTGTCTGGAGAGTTGCCTGCGAGTCGCTGAATTTCTGGGAGTTTTTCGTTGCCATCAGTTCTGGATTTGGAGCATTTCGGTTCTATTTTTCCAGCTTTACTCAGGTTCACTGTGGGTCACGTTTGCCCGTTAAACTGCGAGTCATCCATACGGTGCAGCCGAGGCCTCACGGTTGCCCCCTGTACCGGTTCATTTCATTTCATCATACGCTGCACCAATGTCACTGTTTTCTCGTACAAGTCACCAGTATTTCATTTCTGTCACGCCTTGTTCATGCACAAATTTGTCTACACCGTACCACTATTCCGGTCAGCACCCCTGCGGCAGGCATGCAGTCGTTCCTGGGCAATCCCCCATTTATGTTCATTTCATTTCACCCAACGCTGCACTAATGTCACAGCTTTCTCGCCCAAGTCACCAGCATTTCATTTCTGTCATGTCTTGTTCATACATAAATTTATCTGCACCGTATCACCACTCCGGTCAACACCCCTGCGGCATGCAGGCAGTGGTTTTCTGAGTCATCCATACGGTACAGCCGGGGCCTCACGGTTGCCCCCGGTACCGGTTCATTGCATTTCATCATACGCTGCACCAATGTCACGGTTTCTCATACAAGTCACCAGTTTTCATTTCTGTCACGCCTGGTTCATGCGCAATTTGTCCACACCGTACTACGATTCAGCATGCGGCAATGGTTTCTGGCCTAATCCCCCATTTCTGTTTCATTTCATTTCATGGACGCTGCGCTAATGTCACGGATTTCTCACAGTCACCAGCATCTCATTTTGTCATGTCTTGTTCAAGCAATCCCACAGAAACAACACTGCGGTCAGCACCCCTGTGGTTCCAGGCTCGTTCCCCATTTCTTTTTCAGTCCATATCACCCCACAATCACCCACATTCATGCCCCTCCCCCTCCTCATGTTCATGTGCACGGCTGCAGGAGCACAAATGCGTATGAGTCATTCATACGGTACAGGCAGGGCCTCACGGTTGCCCCTGTACCGGTTCATTTCATTTCATCAATGCGCACCAATGTCACGGTTTTCATACAAAGTCACTAGTATTCATTTCAGTCACACCTGTTCATGCGCATTTGTTCACAAACCGTACCACCATTTCGGTCAACAGCTCTGCAGCAGGCGGCCAATGGTGCCTGGATCAATCCCCCATTTCTGTTGTTTATGTCACACATGCTGCACCCATGTCACGGCTTCTCGCATCAATCACCGGCAGCTCTTGCTCTCATGCCTATTCTGGCGTCTCCCCACAGGACCGACACTCCGGTCAGCTCCCTGGGGGTTCCGGACCCATTTCCCATTTCTGGGTTAGTTCATTTCACCCCTCACATCCAACATCCAACATGCATGCCCTCCCCCCCCCCCTCCTCGCATTCAGGAACACAGCTAGGGGGGCCAGCTGCGGTGCTCCCGGCACACCCCCTATTCATTTCAACCTCCTCTGGGCTTACCGCTGCACAGACATCCCCTCCCCACCGCCTCCTGCCTGTTTTGCCGCTCCTCCTGCCGCGCGACCGATGGCGCCCGGCCGCGTCCTGGTGCCTGGTCTGCGCATGCGCGGCCGGGGTTCTGCGCATGCGCGGCGATTCCGTCGGAGCATGCGCGGTGTCCCGGCGGCCGCGCGCGCCGCATCTGATGCAGGGGGCCGCCGTCGGACGGTCCGGCCCGGCTGAGCTCAGGGGGCGCAGGTCACACAGGGGGCCCCTCCTGCGCAGGTTGCAGGGGGGGCTTCCAGCACTCCCCTCCAAAGTCAAACATCACCCCAGCAGCCCTACACAATAAAAATAAAAAAAACAGGGGGGAGGAGTTATCGTCTGGTTACTAATAAAGAAAAAAAAAAAAAAAAAAACAGGGGGGAGGATTTATCGTCTGGTTACTAATAAAGAAAAAAAAAAAAACAGGGGGGAGGAGTTATCGTCTGGTTACTAATAAAGGAAAAAAAAAACAGGGGGGAGGAGTGATCGTCTGGTTACTAATAAAAAAAATAAATAAAAAAAAATAAACTAATTAAAGGACACAGACCAATACGTTCCATTGGATTGCAAAACGCACATTCCCACTTGTGCATGGCCATGCGCCACGCGCTGGTCTCTTCTCACACCAGGCGCAAGCTATCATTTCATGAACAACCGTCATGATCCTCCGGGTCATGCATATGTACCATGTACATTGTCACATTTCATCACACTATTTTATGTCTTCCCTCCCCCTTTTTCAGGCGGTCAACCTATATTGTATTTTGCACTACCATGTATCCGGAGAATTTTTTCTTACCACCAGGTACGTTCACCTGCTCATTTAACAAAAGTCTTCCTTACATTTCGAATGATCCCGTTAGGGTCAGCGTGCTGGCTTTAGGGGCACCATCATCCCACTAGGTCACCCCCTTCTTGGCTTCGCCAGCAGTTAGTGGTCCCGCGAGGCCGAAACCCCGCCTCAAATGTACAGAGGCACCCGCCCAACGCGCCACCTCGTTAGTAAGCCGCCTCGCGTGTTGCATAGAGAGGGCCTCACCTGTCACTCCCTTCCCCTAGTCCTGTCTTACAGTCACCGAGAGGCCAACGCTCCTGCCACTACCACAAGTGGCCTCATTAACCCCTCGCGCCAAATCATAGGTAGAGCCTCTCAAGCCGCTTGGCAAATTAGCAGGGCCTCATCTGTCACCATGCAAGTATAATTTTTTCGCCATCCGGCCTAGCTAGCTTGCCAGCACGATCCTGTGTTTCCCCAAGCTAATCAACTGTTTTGTTTTACCATGTCTCTGGAAGGGATAGAGAACTTCTCCCTACCTGGCACCCCTGCTAGATCCGTCACTGCTACCCAGGGAGACAGTCTAGCCAGTCCAGCACCCATCAGATCCTGGACAATCCCGCGCATAACGACGGAGTTAAGGTGACGGCTTGTTCCCTTCCCCGCTAAGGCGAGGAAAGCAGAGCTTTTCCGGCTGCTGCGCACGCCAATCGATAACAGGGAGGCAGGGGAAGGACCTAGCCAGTCCAGCACAGGGGATATACATACCATGCTGTCCTCTCTAAATGTCATCCATATCTAAAGTCAACGCCAGGTTGGAGAGGCTGGAATCGGTCACCGCGACCCTCTCCCTGGCAGGGCCACCACCGGCAGCGTCACCGGCCGGATTGCCAGTGATCACGTCGACCGTTAGCCTGGAGGACCAAGAAGTCAGCCCGGCGCACATAATACCGGAGGAGGAACCTGGGGTACCCGTCGCCACCAAGAAGACAGAAGGGCCAGACACGGTCATCACCTTTCCTGGGTACCCAGTTGGATTCAGCCTCAATGCAAGCCAGTTTGCCATCCGGGAAGATCCAGGACATTCTCGCCCACATAGACAACTACCTTCAACTCAGCACCGGCAACCGCAAAGAACGGCAGTCCCTGCTGGGCTCCCTGATCTTTGCCACGCGCATCCACTTCAGGGTCGCTCATTTATATCACGGCTCCTGCACCTCTCCCCTTTTTTCCTACACGACTCGCACAGGTTGTCCCTGGAGGCCCACGCTGCGGCAGGTCTGGGCATGTGGGGGAGATTTCTGTCCACCTGGAATGGCGGGAGCTTGTTTCTCCCTCAGCCGTCGGACTTTTCCCCCTCTATCTGGTCAGATGCGGCATCTACCACAGGCTTCGCGGCCATTTTTTGGGAACGATTGGCTGTGGGGCAGCTGGCCTCCTGCGGTCCGGGGTTTGGAAGGATTCTCCACTGCCTCAACGCTTTTCAAGATCTACCCCATCGTGGCGGCTGCCGTGGCGTGGGGTCATTCATGGGCAAACATGTCGGTCCGGTGCTATTCAGACAACCATACGACCTGCCAGTTCATCAACAGGATCGTTCCAAATCTCTCACAATCGTGAGGTGTCTGCGGAGACTTCCTTGGTTGGCCACTTGCAATAATTTCTTCTTACATTGTTTCCATGTCCCGGGGGGTGTGCAATACGGCAGCTGACAATCTGTCTCGCGTCAAATTTCAGGCATTTCATCAAGCTCTCCCATCAGCGTCACCCACGGCCTCCATCACTCCATCATTTCAAACAGCTCATTCTGGATTAGAAGGCATCATGCGGCATAGCCAGTCTTTGTCCCACTTAGCACTATCAGACAATACACATAGAACATACCACAGAGCGTTCACACTATTCAACAGGTTCCTGTTGGAACACAACATCACGCACCCTTGTGTCATGACGTCTCTTCCGGGGTTAGCTTCTTTTGCCACCTCAAACTCAAATGTCATACAACACTATCAAACTATATCTCACCGGCATTTCAACATCATATGCTAATCATACACCCCAATAACATCAGCTTCATGTCCTCGCACCAGATCAAATCCATACTCAGAGGATTCAGGAAACGGAACCCGCACGTCCAGCCCAGAGGCTACCCATAATCAATCATATCTTCAAAGCATTATCCGATTTACTGGACGCCACGCCTCTTGAAACAGATACCAACTCCATCATCAAAACGGCAATTTACTTGGCCTCCTACGGATTCCTGAGTTCCGGGAAATTCACTACAGCCTCCACGACCCGAACCTCACCTTGTCTTCTTGTCTCCCACGTGTCAAAACACATGGTTCACTACATCCTGTCCTTACCTCACTCCAAGAATAGTCAGCACTTACCCGTCAACATTTCATATTACCCCACGCACAACAGATGGTGTCCAGTCAGGGTCCTGGATGCTTACAATCAGCGTCACAAGTTCTACCCTCTCAACCGCTACTTCAACTACATGGTTCGGTACTCACCACCACCACTTTCATGACCCATGACGGGTCATCCCTCACACAACTAGGCCTCAACGCAGCAACTACTCAGGGCACTCCTTTCGCATTGGAGCCACGTTCACGGCCTCCAGTGCCAACATCCTCACTCATGTCATCAGGGAATTGGGGCGCTGGGAGTCTCCGCTTACGCGCAATACATTCCCAATCCATCACAAGAGTTAAGAGTGGCTTTCCAAAACATGTCGGGTCAAGCTATTGATTCATCAATTGGCTACAATAAACTGATTTATTTCCATTTTTGCCCTCTTCTTTCTCAGGCCTACCTCATCCTCGGTTTCGGCACACCACAACCGACTGCACTCATTCCCTGCTTTCCCAGGGCTCTTCACTGTACTACCATAAGCCCCTTACACAAGTATTAAGGCAGATTGCCTGGATTTGTGGGAGGGGCTGAGGTCCGCCTCCAGCCTATTTAGGGCACTCCCCTTACCTGGCTCCTGCATCATTGAGGTCTGAGCTTTTGACCCTCCCACCACTCCACTCATTTAAGACTCATTTCTTCCATATCTTTTCCTTGGGTAGGCCCTCTTCTTTCTCAGGCCTACCTCATCCTCGGTTTCGGCACACCACAACCGACTGCACTCATTCCCTGCTTTCCCAGGGCTCTTCACTGTACTACCGTAAGCCCCTTACACAAATTTATGTTATATACCATATATTTAACATCTAATATATATATATCTATGCTGGATCCTATATCTATATATCTTCCCAGGTCTAATATTTCTAATATCTATTTTTAATATATTTATTCAGTCTTTATACCATCATAAAACACCTCTTTCAGTTATGCCCCGTACTAGGTCCTTCACATCTACCGATGCGTTCCAGTCTGGAATGCAGGTTGGCCGAACAGAATTTGGGCCACGTTCCTTTGAGCCCCGCCCACCCCCTACTGGGACGCTCGCCGGAAGTTAAGAGAGCGATCCCGGAAGTGGAGGCGGTATGCCTTTCTGTTTAAAATACCGCCTTCTCAGGGATCGTTACGTAGCCCCACACATTTTCTTCATTTAAACAGTCCCAGACCACTCAATTTGGAATAATTTGACCTTCATATTGGGCCATATAAACGAATATAACCATGCGTTCTATGGTGGAACGCAACTAACACTTCCGGTCCGGAAGTCATGTGACCAGGAAATTATGGCGCGATTTTTCAACTTGGTATGTCTATTTAAACATGTGTTTTAGTGTTATGTCTTAATGTATGCTCCTGAGGAAGGGGTTTTCTCCCCAAAACGCATTGAGCCACAAATTGTTATCTAATAAAAGGATTGATCATCAGCCGTCTTCAAAATACTACATGCGATCCTGGCCAGGGGAGTTTCAAATCTCAGGTGTTATGTGCTTATCCTGTAGACAACCCCCCAGCGAAGTGAGTGCACACTGATATATTTCTTCTGTATCAATTTTTTTATTCATTCAAAATTGAATGTATGTTATTTGTTCATGATATTTCTCTTATATTTGGCCTATGGTGAATGGGGATTTCTCCTTTACCCTGTCTCCGTCTAATGCATATTTGGTTATTTAGACTTATCCACTGAGTGTCTATCCACCCATTCTCCCATTCTTTGATTGATTCTAAGGCCTATTTCACATGGGCGTTGCGGGTGACGTGCAGGAAAAGATGCAGGGGCGTTGTGGGAAAATGCTTGATTTTTCCCTGCGAGTGCAAGGCGTTTCAATGCGTTTTGCACGCCCGTGAGAAAAATCTGCATGTTTGGTACCCAGACCCGAACCCGAACTTCTTCACAGAAGTTTGGGTTAGGTGTTGTGTAAATTTTATTATTTTCCCTTATAACATGGTTATGGCCATCACATGGCCCATCACCATGGTGATGGACCATGTGATGAGCGCAGTGACGTCACCAAAGGTCCTTTTCCTCCCAGGTCCTCAAAGAAGAAGTATGAAGACGAGCCGGGCTTCGCGAACAAGTGGATGAGGTGAGTTTAATTTTAATTTTTTAACCCCTCCATCCCTAATTTACTTAGCATTCTGTATTAAGAATGCTATTATTTTCCCTTATAACCATGTTATAAGGAAAAATAATGATGATCAGGTCCCCATTCCGATCGTCTCCTAGCAACCATGCGTAAAAATCGTACCGCATTTGCTTGTGGATGCTTGCGATTTTCACGCAGCCACATTCACTTCTATGGGGCCTGCGTTGCGTGAAAAACACACAATATAGAGCAAGCTGCGATTTTCACGTAACGCACAAGTAATGCGTGAAAATCACTGCTCGTGTGCACAGCCCCATAGAAATGAATGGGTCCAGATTCAGTGCAGGTGCAATGCGTTCACCTCATGCATTGCACCCCGCGGAAAACTCGGCTGTGTGAAAGAAGCCTAATATTTAAAAGGAATTGAAACATCTTCTATCTTCCAATTACTTACTATGAAACTGAAGTGAATTTCTTCTCATTCGTTTCGAAAATTACAGGGAGTGGCGCTCTTCTTTATACACCTTTTGGTTTCTTAGTTAGATAATTCACGTCCAGTGAAATACCATTTCACCATCGTTATCTGTCTATATTCACAAAAAGCTCTTTTTATACCTAGTCATGTGACTTTGCTTCTCTAGCCAATTGCTTCTCTAGCTGTTTTTATTAGTAACATTTACTTTTCCAGTCTTTTGTTGCCCCTGCCACAATCTTTTTGAGATGTGTTGCTGCCTTCAAGTTCTAATTAAGTTTATTTTTTCATAAAATGGTAAAATGTCTCACTTTCATCATCTGATATGTGTTCTATGTATTAGTGTGAATAAAATATGGGTCTTTGAGATTTGCATTCTGTTTTTATTTACATTTACACAGCATCCCAACTTTTTTGGAATTGGGGTTGTATAACTAATATAATACTGCCCACAATGTGAACAATATAAGAACTATGAAGCTATATCCTTTGTACAAGAATATACTACAATACTGCCTCCTATATACAAGAATGTAACTATTATAATACTACCTCTCATGTACAAGAATATAACGACTATAATATTGGCTTTATGTACAAGACTATAACTACTATAATACTACCTCCTATGTACAAGAATATAAC